>NC_056739.1:1860515549-1860675549 GCF_019279795.1 Protopterus annectens
AGTAAAGAGGAATTCTCAAAAAGCACTGTGATAAATAATACAGATGGATTAGTATGGTATGACCCAGAGCTGATTAGGTATGATTGATGGCCAACATCCCCTTGGCATGCTGAGGAAAAGGCTGCATAGTAAATGACTGCTGTCACATATATGGCACCAGCTGTTTTACAGAGGTGGCCATGCCATGTGTAGTCATTTGAGTGAAGTGAGAGGTAAACTTTTGGGGCATGACTGAAACTGGTCATTCACATAAACATTGAAGATCCTCACAGCTGCTCCACAGACAATGTGTTTGGGACACAGAGGGCCAGTTGAACAAAGTGCCAACTCATTTCATCATGTAAACAGCAAGGGGAGGGGAAGACTGGACTGCAAGAAATGAAACGAGCATGCAGTGGAACACTCACATGGGTAAAATAAAGGAAAGATGAGTACGTGGAAAAAAGATATATTTTTGAGGGACAGATGCCAGTTTTCCATTTTTAATGAAGACAGCTAGGTTGGGATGGTGGCAGGGAGTATACGTAGCAAGGAAGGAGTGTATAGGGAAAGTAACAGCGACAGACAAGCAGAAATAAAGTGCAGACAGAAAAAGACATGGAAGTTATTGACACAAAAGAGGGAGAATGTGGAAAGATACAAATAGACAGATAGATGGTGGACATCTGGTAATGAGAAGGACTGGACCATAAACAATGTACAGGGACTAGCACACAAGGAAAGAAAATATCATGATGGTAGAATAATGTAGCATATTGAGCTCATGTCTTGAAGGGACCAGAAAACAATCCACCCAGGTGTCAGTCACCTTTGTGGCTGACATCATAGGCAGACCCTACCTCCGGTGGCCAGATGGATGAGGCCACCCTGCCAAGTATACCTATCAGTCACATAAGGAAAAGCACCATTGCAGGCATCCAGCTACTGGCCCACCTTGTTTACAGCCAGGTGTTGCATCTACAACTGGAGTTCCTGGAGATTTCCTCCGGGTAAATATCAGAGGAACAGCCTTTACACCTTCATCCACAACAGTGGTTAATAGAGACCACCAATGAACCCTCAAAGCCACCTTCCTTTATCAGCCTGCAGAGTTTCAGGACTGGAGACCACTGATGACTCAGCAGCAGGCACACTGGCTGGAATAGGTACAGGTGGTCACTGCTGCACCTCATTCTGCACCACAGCTGAAGCTGTAGAGACAAGGAGCAAAAACAGAAGAGGAAAAATACAACACATTAATAGACTTATGTACAACACTTCTATATCAAGCTTATATTATGCATGTCTTTGTACTACACTTACCTGACTGCCTTGTCAGCCTGTCCCATTTCCTTAGGCAGGTTTCATGGTTTAATATTATTTCCTCTGGTCCTTTAAAATATAGAACTTTTAGTGACCAGTAAAATATATCACTCACAAAACAAAGCAAGGACAGCAAAAGGTAATACTCAGAGCATACAGTATAAAATCATGTATACAGCATTTATTACAGAATGCTGTCTCTCTCTGTTTCTCTGTCTTTCTCTCTCTCATTCTCTGTCTCTCATTGTTGGAGAAGGTTGAGATAGTTGCTCTGCCGGTCACCATAACTACACCATCACTGTTTACCTGAATGGATGAGGCCAGTGGTATCATACACTACCCTGGCATGCTGGTGCCAGGCATCAGTCCTATATATCAGCTCATTATACCATCCCAGTAAATGTTTTCCATAAATCCTGAGCAGCAAGAAGAGAATGATCTTTTTTTCTTGATTGCACCAAGTGCCTGAAGATGTCAAGTTCACAGTGCAGGTCAGAATGAGGAGGACAATAATAGCCTAATGGACATGGCACATGTTAAAGACATTACATGAAGTGCATTATTGAGCAGCAAGGTTGCATTATGGAGATAATTGCCAGCATGGACTGGTGGTGCACCAGAGAATCTTATTTGCATAGTCATTATGCTACTGTGCCCATTTTAGCATGATTAAAAATGTAGTTGCCATATTATGGGATATTATATTCTAATGATCAGTTGAGGAACTGGAGTATGGTGGATAACAATTTGAATTGCCATATGGGTATACTGACAATAGACAAACAACAGGTAATGGATTTCAGAACGGGGGGTGGGGGTGCACATAAATACTGATCAGTGGAATATTTGGTTTAACATCGCATATAGACATGACAGGTGACTCTCTTGCTGGGTGAGGAGATAGCACATCTCTTCAAGGAATAGAGTATGAGGGCCTGACAAGCTATTCTGTTGCTATGTGGGTAGGTAACACTACCGTCTACACACAGACCAAAAGACATGCTACAGAGGATATGAGGTGTTCTGTGCATACAGCACACCACAGGCTGTCAGCACTGTGCAACAAGATGGCAGCTACCAGTATTGCATAAGGTATGGAATGTGACCATAGAGACTGAGGAACATCCTGCAATACATGACGTCAAATCCATGGCAGCCTACTGAAGGCAGAATGAGGGTGATGAAATATTGATAACTGACAATGATTTACAGGCATATACAGCCACTGCTCAAGATATATAATCCACTGGTGTACAAAACTTGTTATGGGACAAAATGATTGGAAATGGCTGGAAAAGTTCACCATATCACAGACACATGTGCTACTGTAGGCTTTATCTGCACATTGTTTGCATTTCCTTGAAAAGGGTAGGACAGTCAGAGATTTCCTGGATTACAAGAAACAGGGAGTATTGCAGGACATCAGGACTGTGGATGGCTGTAAAACGACACTGTCTCTAATATGATACTGCATACCATGACCGAGGCACAGGGTATTGACAGGGAAAGGTCTAACACAAGAAATGGATTACAAGCTCAAAGGCATCACGTACAGGTGGAGAAATTCCTGGTAACCCTGTTTGGGGCATGTAAGAGAAACCTCATAAATTGCGATGGCATAGATATGGGAGCTTGCCCTGGTGACAATCGTCTGAGTGTGTGTATGGGATATACCAGTTAGTACTAGCATGTTCCACTTACTGTTCTGCAGTGACCAGCTAACATGCTGTATTATTCTAACAAACACATATGCATGCCTTTTCTCCAGTAACATTAGATCTGCAACAATGATAACCTGCAGCACAAGATATTCATGCCCCTATAGGCTATGCAAATAATCAACACATACATGTGTACCCTGTGTTGTTGAAAGTAATACATATGTTCCAGAATTCTCATAGGTACATTATCATTATGTCTTCACATGTTTCAGTGGTGTAGTCTTCAACTCTACAGGTTGGCACATGCCTGATGTCAGCGGGTCACCAGTAACTGATAATAGCATCATTCACATGACACAGTCCAATATTAGTAAAATGACACTATCAGCAATGCAAACACTGGAGGGTGTATATGCATCCCCCACAGATGAGATTATGGTAGAGGGTAGAATGAATCTCTGGAATCCCCTATGTTTAGTAATGACCTGTCCATGTTAGCCCCAATCATGCTCTCAGGTGACATCAGTGAGCCGCACTGTCTCCATGGTGTGCATACACACACACACACACACACACACACACACACACACACACACACACACACACACACACACACACACATACAGTCAGAGAAAAGTATGTAGGTGGTCATCACTATCATGAATCCAGAATATTTTTAACCTGGGTGTCATCCTTGGTATCAGTCAGTGAAAGTCCAATTTAGTAATCCAGGTGCGGAGAACCACTATACATGCTCTATCAGAGATGTTATGTGTGCTGTGTGAGAAAGTGCAACCACTGCAGTGAATGAAGGATATACTGCATTGCATGCAGAGTGACATGGCAGACATTGAGCAGACATGCTTGCTGAGGGCAATAGTGGCCCATTTGGAAAATAAGAATGCATCCACAAGCATATTGGCAAATGGCCACTTGTATAGTGTGCAGGCACAAATCAGGTACATGCAGATGGTATTCACCGTTCCACAGATTGCAACCCTCTTTTCTTTGGTATTAGCTGCCTCCATCATGATGTATTCCACTTAAATGTCTATAATTTTGCAGAATATTCCTGATTTTGCCTCCTTTTTTTTAAATTTATGGTCAGTCCAGTGAGGATTACAGTCCATCAGTAATGCCAGACATTAGAGGTCCATGCTTCTTTTGTTCAGAAAATGCATGTTGATGCAAAAATCTGTTGCTCTATTAAGCTTTTAAGTGAACTAGAGTAATATTTAAAAATTGGCTCAGATTTTGGCCCTTTATCTCCCACTTATTTTTGACTTTGTTCTGAATTCTTGAGAAAAGAAATTGACAGGTATGCTATAGGTATGGACGTTCCCATGGGTATCACACATTTTCTTCTGACTCCACCACTAAGATACCCCACAGACCTACCACGTTGAGTCCTGCAGTTCTATGCCACCCCTTCCACATGTTAGTCTACTGGTTCAAAATCTTTGCAAATAGATTAATACTAGGCTAACTGCTCTGAATGGTCATTTTAAGGCTAGTCAACAACCAGAGGTCAGAATCAAATCCTGTACCTTGTGTCTATAAGGCAAAGATTTTAGCCATGTTGATAATAGATTACCTAACTTGTCATTCCCACCCTACTGTGTGCATTGCCTAACCATAGCCACTCATGGTGTTATGGATTCTGACTACATTCTGCCACCCCATAAAGAGAGTCACAGCCGAGTTTCAGTGCATTCTCATAGTGTGCTATACCATCCATCATGTAGGATGTTGCCAGTCTTCAGAGTTCAGGGCCACAAGGTACATTTGTCTTGAGTTTCTGATATGGAAACTCCACTGACTAACTGAATGATGTGATCCTTGAACTCCCCAAACCTCTCAGATGCATACATAGCTACCACATCTACCTTCCATACCCTTACACATCTGGTAGCATTGCCCTGTTAGATGTGAATCTAAATCACACCACCCCTGGTAGGATTGCTGTCCCATCACTTCAGCTGTGGAACTGAAATGACTGCACCCTATCCACCAATATGGCCTGTGGGTGTAGATCAATGTGTGTGTATGTACCTTTAAAATGCTTTCCAAGGGCTTGCACAAATGTATAAATAGTGAGCACATGTGAGCCCGACTGCTGTTTTGTAGTAAGCTGTTGAGATGTAAGCATGCACATGTGTAAGGTCTGCCTGTTAACCAGGTTGTTTATATCTTATGAAGCTACTATACATCCTGAATGTGTTTTTATGCATTAAGCATCTACATGAAATATCTTGCCTGCTTGTCATCTATGTTAGAGAGGGATGAGCGACATGGTGTCAGATGCAGGATGGTTGAAATGACTTAAAGCCAGGATGGAATCCAAATCCTTCAAATTGAGTTTGAGAGGCACTTGATTGGACCTGGAGGAATATAGAGGAGTGAATCATGCTTATTGTATGTTGTTGTTGTTGTTGTTGTGTCTTTTGGCTTATCCTGGTGAGGGGTCGCCACAGCGGAACTCCGGTCTGCTAATGTTTGGTAGTGGATATTTACGTGCTGAGTTACCAGCCCTGACACACAACCTTCAACGAAGGCACGCCCATTCATGTATGCCTCCACACAAAGGACGCTCTAGCTGAGAATCGTATGGGACAACGTCTTGCTCTGAGGCGACAATGCTACTGCAGCACCACTACGGCGGGTATCATGCTTACTGTATGTATACTTCACAAAACAGGTCAGAAATGAACTTCAGATGTTAAAACTTGTTTAGCACTATTTCTTATTTACAAAATATGAAACAGGCAATACAGAACATCCCAAATGCTTTCCGCATAAACTGATATGTCCAATACTGATAAAAATATTCAAATTACTATGGAAAATGTTTGAAATAAAGTCTGAATTGCATAAAACAAATAAAATAAGAGGAAACTACAACATTTTTCAATACATGCTTGGTGAATCTGTATTTTTCATATTAGTCAAAGATATCTGAGTTATCAGAAGTGTACAGTGTTTGCATGTATGTGCAATACTACAGTAAAGTTATATCACAGAATACAGCCATTATAGAGCATATTTTGCAAAGTATAGTATTTTAAAGAGTTTATTGTGCACTTGAATGTTATTACAAGCTCACAGCACAGTTTGTTCGTGCATAATTACAAGGGCCATATTTTCAGTGTGTTTGTGCATACTTTGTGGGCCTGGCAGATGGATTTCAAAAACCCAGTGCACTTGTGTTTGACAGTAATATTGCTGAGAACTGGAGAGTGTTTGAGCAAGAGTATGACATTTTCATACAGGCTGCATTTTCTGATAAAGATGACCATGCAAAGGCATTTATTCCACATAATTTAGCTGGGTCAGAAGCCATAGAAAAGGAACGTTCATTTGTGTATGCATGTGCTATCTATACAGAAGAGGGGGGAACCATCACATTGTTGTACTGGCTAAGTTAAGGGAAGAACCTGAGTGCTTAAAATGTAAATTTAGAGAAATGTGTAACCCCCAGACAAATGGTACAATGGAAAGGCACACATTTTACACAGGGGATTGCCTGGTGAAACCTTTGCAGCATATATAACTGACTTGAGAAACATGGCTATGTGCAGATTTGGTGATTTAAGGGATGAGTTGATGAAGGACAGACTGATTTGTGGTATTAAAAATTATGCTGTGAGAAAGATTTTGCTTCGTAACAGTGATTTAACTTTGAATAAGGCCACTGAGATTTGTCAGATATATGAGCTCACAGAAAAGCACACAAATATGTTTACAAATGAGAATAGCTGCAGCACTCACTGGTAAGACCCAGAGCTTTCCAGCAAATTGCAGAGTTTGCACAGTCTCAGTGAAACATAAGAGTAAGTCAGAAAATTTAAAGCATGGGCCCCCACCCAGTTTCATGGCCAGCTGTCATAAATGTGGTGGAAGTCATGAATCTAAAAGGGAAAGATGTTTAGCTTTTGGTCAGCAATACCACAAATGCAATAAATGGAGTCATTTCAAAAGATTTTGTAAATCAAAAGGCTCACATTCTTTTATTAAAAGGGGACATTTTAAGAAATTAGTTGATCAGTTAGAGAGCTGCAACTCTACGCTTTATGTTGATGGTGTGTCAGTGCTTCATGAAATGGTCAATGCACTGGATTTACAGGCAAAGAATGAAGCACTTTGCGCTGTTCGGATAAATGGCAAACCTACAGAGCTCAAAGTTGACACGAGATCCAAGGGCAAAATTACCTCAGCAGAAACATTTACTAGAGTGTATTATAGTGAAAGTCTTGATTTGGCAAGGTGTGCAAAGCTTGTTGCTTATGGAAGCAAAGAAATTCAAACTGAAGGCTCAGTATTGCTTTCATGTTACTCTGCTTGGAGAAGCTACAACTTGTTATTTTATGTGGTCAAGAGGCATGTCCAGTCATTATTAGGGCTCAAAGACAGTTTGAAAATGGGGCTGCTTTCATTTAATAAGGAAGTCCATCAAGTTACCTTGAAAGACTAATACTGTAATTTTACCCAGTGCATTTTTTCTTCATATGCTGATCTTTTCAAAGACAAATTAGAGAAGCTTCCAGTTGTGTACTCCATTAAGTTAGACCCAGATGTCAATCCAGTTATCAGGTCAGCATGAAAAGTTCCAATAGCCATGCAGAACAGAGTCAAAGCTGAGCTAGATAATATGGTGTGACAAAGTGTGATTTGTTCATTTGCAACTCCAACTGAATGGGTATCTTCCATGGTGGTAGCTCATAAGAAAACCTCAAATGACATCAGAATATGTATTGATCCATGAGATTTGAACAAAGAACTTAAAGACCCCATCATCCAATGTGGACAGTTGAAGAAGTTGTAACCTTGATGTCAAATGCCTCTGTGTTTTTTTTTTTTTTTGTCTTAGATCCAAAGAGTTCATTTTGGCAAAAACAGCTTGACAAAAAATTCCTCATTGCTCACTACGTTCAGTACTCCATTTGGCAGATACAGATTTTTGAGAATGCCATTTGGTATAAATTCTGCAAGTGAAGTCTTTCAACGTGCAATGGAGCAATTGTTTTTCTAGCTATCCTTGAGCTATTATAGTAGACAACATACCAGTAGGAGGTCATGGTGAAGTGAAGCATGACAGAAACCTCAGAAAAGTTCTGGAAAAGGCACATGAAGTGATTCTTAAGCTAAATCCACACAAATGCAAATTTAGGCTACAAGAAATCACTTACATTGGTCATTTATTTACTAGTACAGCCTTACGGCCAGACCCTTCAAAGTAAACAGCCATTCTCAAGATGCCAGCTCCAGACAATGTGCAAGCCCTGAAATATTTTCTTGGCATGGTTACTTATCTAGACAAGTCCATTCCAGACTTGAGCCAACTTTCAGTACCGCTCAGAGAGCTGACATGTAAAGATATATCCTGGTCTTGGTCAAAGCAACACCAAAGAACATTTGATGTCCTGAAACAGAGAATTGCTAGTCCACCAACTCTCAGATACTATGATGTTCACAAGCCAGTTACACTTTCCTGTGATGCTTCAAAATTTGGTCTTGTTTCAGTCATTCTACAGGAAGATTGAACTGTTGCCTATGCATTGAGAACTCTTACCCAAACTGAAATGCAGTATGCTCTGATAGAGAAAGAGCTTTCAGCAATTGTGTTTGCATGTTCGAAGTTCCATGATTATGTTTATGGCAGACCTATCCAGATTGAAACAGACCACCAAGCTCTAGTCACTATATTCAGAAAGCCTATGCATTCAGCTCCAGACAGACTGCAATGTATGATGCTGAGATTGCAAAAGTATAATTTCACTCTTATTTACAAGAAATGCAAACTTCTTAATGTTGCTGATACATTATCCATATCACCCAGAAACACCACCGAACAGCATAAAAATGAGAACCTTGATTTTGAAGTCATAAAAGTGCGAATTTTTTCTTCCACATGTCTCGATTCATTGAGAGATCACACAGTCACAGATCCAGTTTTGCAAAGGCTCAACCACTTTACAATCAAGTATGGCTGCCAAAGCAATCTAATTTACCTCAAGAAGTGCAACCTTATTTTTCATACAGAGATGAGATTTTTGTCTGATAATGGTATCATTATGAAAGGTCTGAAAGTAATTGTTCCAAAGTCCTTACAACAAGATTACATCACTATCCTGCATCTTGGTCACCCATCAGGAACCAACTCTAACATAAGAAAGGTGAGAGATCTAGTATTTTGGCCTTCTATGTCACTAGATATTGAGAAAGCCCTTTCATCTTGTTCTGTATGTAATAGTACAAAGTCACATCAACAGAAGGAACCACTTCAGCTAAACCAGATTCCTGAACTACCTTGGTTGACAGTAGCCATCAACAATTTTGAGTGGAGTGGTCAACATTATTTGGTGTTAGTAGACCCTTATTCCAGTTGGTTCGAGATTGAACTACTTCCTAACCTAGCATCCAATACTGTCATTACTAAGGTGAAGAGTCATTCTGCTATACATGGTAGTCCAGACAAAGTTATTTTTGACAATGGCACTCAGTTTACAAGGCAACAGTTCCAAAAATTTGCTGAAGAATGGGACTTTACTCATGTCACAAGTAGCCCTGAGTACCTGCATTCAAATGGTTGGGCAGAATATGCAGTTCAAAGTGCAAAACAGTTACTAGAGAAATCAAAATGAGAGAATAGGGATGTTTTCCTGAATCTCAGAAATGTTCCCAGTGATAAACATCTTGGTTTACCTGCTCAGAGACTTATGTCGAGACAAACCAGAACCACATTACCAATCAGTAGTCAATTGTTGCTTCCATGTGTCAAGAACAACAGGTCAGTGAAAACCAATCTGTTGAAGAAATGCCTAACTCAGAAGTCCTACTACAATAAGACCAGCAAACCGCTCAATCCATTATGAGAAGGAGAAGTGGTAAGGATGCAGACGTCCAAAGGTTATGATTAGATTGGTGTGGTGAAGAATATTTCCCCAGAGCCAAGATTATACATTGTGGAATCACAAGAAGCAGTCTTTAGATGGAATCGGAAACATTTACTACTGGTGTTTGAGCCTATGCCACAGCATATAGCATGTGAGAAAGACTCTTTATCACAGAGTGAGTTGCTTGGTGTTCCATCGCAGAGGAAGTAACAGAGGGCATTCCCATTCCTGTGACAAATGCAGAAGTTCCTGACATGAGTTGTTCACCAAAGACTGTTGCTGTTGCTAAATTTGGTCCATATTGTTATGTTATGTTACGAGATATAATCATATCTCTAAACCATGTAACAAATACAAGGCAACTTGGACATGAACATTGTGTTTTATTTTGTAATATTTATAGTAATGCATGTCTGACTTTAATATTGTTTTTTTCCAAAGGACGATCTTTTTAAGAGAGAGGATGTAGATCACTGTGTGTGTATGTACCTTTAAGAAGCTATCCAAGGGCTTGCACAAGTGTATAAATATTGATCATGTGCAAGTCTGACTGCCATTTTGTAGTTAGCTGTTGAGATGTAAGCGTGTATGTATGTGAGGCCTGTCTGTTAAACAGTTTGTTTATATTTTATGAAGCTGCTATCCATGCTGATGTGTTTTTATGTATTAAAGCATCTAAATGAAATACCCCGCCTGCTTTTCATTTATGTTAGAGAGGGACGAGTGACAGTGGTGATATAATGTACGATGCTCAGCATGGCCAGGAAATACACTGTAATACACTGTTAATGCATGTGTCAGTTTTATTCTGTATTGCTCATGTCATGGCCCATAGCTGTGGATCAGATGCTGCTTCTTTGCCTGTTCTGCTATGTATTGTGCTCATCACTGCCTTGCATGGGGTATTACTGCAACCAGTTCCTTTAATGATTCCTTGCTCAATTTCTCTTCTTCTTCTTCTTCTCCTATAAGTCCATCTGGAAGTACTGCTGTGTTCTCACTTTGTAACTGCTTTCATTCCACCATATTATCTAGGATGGAGCAGACTACGAATAACCTATAGCAGTGAACTACCCAGTGAAATAAAACAAGAGATGTGAGCCTTCATACGTTCAAACACACATACAATGATGTTTGATTTCTATGACAATACAGTGTTGTAAGTCATTTCCATCATGGTCTGGGGGTTACATCAGGGAATCATCCATTATGCTTCCAAGACATATCTTACATCATCTGGAGAACAAACCAATGGACACCATTATGACTGGCCTACTACCTGCAGCCATGGGAACAGCACATCCAAACTTCTGTGGCTGGTAATTTGTACACCAACCAACTAGATTACCCAGTGAAAAATGACCCCACAGGATAACCTGGTGTAGATTGCAAGTATGTTAGATGTGGAAATTGGACTCTGTACTGCTCACCACCTTGCAGTTGATGGAGAGGAAGTCCTTTTGGTTGATAGACTGGATGCCATGTGAATTAGGTAGGGCCTTGATGGAATATGGGTGAAGTTAATGGCCCCCATGACAACAGGGAGATGGGTTATGACATAGAATGATTCTCTATTCTGCTCTCCATGGAAGACAAACATGCTCCTTCACATGCTGCAGCATCATTTCAAGGAACTGGTGTAGGATTTACAAGGCCGGCACCTGAAAAACTACTAATGTATTCCCCGTCAGACACTGAAATGGACTGTAGTAAGAGTGGCAAATGGTACACAAACCTTAGTCTTCAATGAGATAAGCATTCCATGCATTCTCCTTAAATCCATGTGAGACTGGCATGTCTACTAACTCCCATATGGTGTCTCTCCATTTACACAGCAGTAATCAACAATGTCTGGGTGTAGGTGACGTATGATAGCTGCTGGTGCTACTGTCTACAGTGCAGAGAGTGATGATGGACAACATCCAGGACAATAGGTCTGAAGGTGGCCATTAGTATATGCTGCTCTGCTAATCTGCAAGCTACTCATAGCACTATAATGTAAGTGATGCACCTATTTACTAGAAAATCCTGATGAACTGAATGGACAATCACTGTGGCTCATTGCCCTAATTTTATATATTTCTGAATTCCTTCTTCATGCTTGATTTCATCATTTGCATACACAATAGCTCTCAATAATATGTTGAGATCTGTGTTGGGATTATTTCTCTGGAAGCATGTTCCTGCAACATGTGTTACTGAATCACACACTCCCTACTCCCTGTGCTATGTCACATGACTTTGGAGCCTCTTTCTTTCTGAATACCCCCACTGCGTTGAGAATTCATATTAGTGCATATTAAAGTTTTTACTATGCTGTTGGTGCTCATAACTAACATGCCCTTGAAAGAACTACGTGCTCCTTTTTTACTTAAGCTTTTGTATGGCAGTGATACTACAGACAAACAAATTATCATAAGAGATGTAGATTTTACCTGAAAATTCACACCTAAATTTCAAATGTACTTGTAGGTCCAGATTCAGAAAAATCACTTATGCAGTTGTAAAGGTAACATAGTACAGATGAAGTACAGCAATTCAGACTGCAGCTGTTTGACAATGCAGCAGGAGTGATGATGCACCATGAGGTCAAATTAATAAGCGAAACCACAGGTAAAAGCTCAACAGGTCATGCAATGAGAACTGTGTGACAGCAGTCATGTGACCTCATCAGCTGACAAGTGTACATGTAGCACACTAACAGCTATGCACACTCTCATGTGTATTGATGCACCAAAACAAGTAACACATTTGACAGTTCTGATAATGCAAATCCACACTATTTTTATACTGCACGTGGGAAGAAAATGGCTGCATTGCATGCCTCTCAGCTTCTTTGGTCAAGAATTCTGGGCAAAACCAAAAATAGCTGGAGAATGATGAGCAAAAGTCAGGGACAGTTTTTAAAACATTACTCTTATCTACTTAAATGGTTACCAGAACATTATTTTTTGCATCAACATGTATTTAATTTTCTGAAAAATAAAAAGTATGAAACTGTAATATTTGCCATTATTAAATGACTGTAATCCTCAGTTATTTACCAAAAAACGCAAATGAAATGAGGTACAGGACAGAGTATGAGTCAAATTAGGGACATTGTGCAAAATTCAGGACAATTGAGAAATACATTGTATAGGGCAGTGAGAAAGAGAGAAGAGCAGGCAGAGGAACATACAGAAAGGCAAGGGGAAATGAGTAAGGGGTGGGGAAGCAAGGGCATATTCTTTTTTGGTGAGATTATTTTTTTATATTTCCAAGAAGGGTAGGTGGGAAGAAACAAGGGGAAGGTGATAAAAGGAAAGAGGGTATAGGGATGGCAACAAGGTCCCACAGACAAATCAAAAGACAGACAAAGGCTAGCAGACAGACAGAGGGAAGACAAAAAGAGAAGGCTGTACTACAAACTAGTGAGGAAATGGGCACAGAGGTACAGAGAGCACCATGTTGGTGGATAGGGTGGGGTAGGGTGCAGACTGACTGTCACAGTGTACAGTGCCACACCCAGCCTGAGGTTAGTCACTTCTGTGACAACCCTTGCTTAGGTTACCTGGGATACCTCTGTAGAGTGAAAGTTGGAACCAATCAACCTGCCAAACATGAACTAAAAATTGCTACACTCAATGCAGGTTCACTGACAAGACACAGCTTCAAAGCAAATGACATGATGGTAAGCCGAAGGCTGGGAATCCTGTGTATCCAGGAGACAAGATGGAAGGGCAGTGCATTAAAGCTACTTGGCTTGGAATCCAGACTCTACTACACAGAAGGAGGTCAAGCTAGAAATAGTGTGGAAAATGTGGTGAGGGAGAGGCTTCAGAAGACAGTGAGGGATGCATCAGAATTAGTGACAGACTCATGGCAATCCAACTACAGTGAAAGGCTAGGGTAATATTCATAACCTCAGCCCATGTGCCTTAGCAGGGTTGTGATAATGAAGAAAAGACTGCATTCAGGTAATAACTGCAGGACCTACTGGATAAAGCAGGACATCATGAAATGATGTTGATAATAGATTACCTGAATGCACATGTCAGAACTGACATAACAAGATATCAGGACTGCCTCAATTCACATGGGAGGGGCAACAGGAATAAAGAAAGAAATGCCATTCCAGACTTTGTATGGCAAATGGCTTGATGGCAGCCAACACATGGTTTAGACATAGAGACAGTCACAAGATCACAATCAAGAGTGGCCAATATGCAACTCAGATAGATTTCCGCCCAGTAAGGCAAGGACACTGGGGTAGAATCAGGGATTGCAAAGCCATACCCAGTAAAACAGTCAGCTGACAGCATTAACCACTGCTTGCCACAATTAGCTAAAACCCAGTGATCAGGGAAGGCTCTAAGGTCAATAGAGACTACGGTGAATATCTGAATATTGTCCAGAGAGAAGCCACAATAGTTCAAGGAATTACCCAGGTCTCTAGAAATTCATCAAGAAGAGGAAATATGTGGAGCTGAAGAAGAATGACAGTGTCTTAAAACAGTACATGTGAGGATATGGCCATGCCAAGCCAGGTATGGGAATAATGCACATAAGGGAAGCTGGTGGTGGAATGCAGAAGTTCAGGAAGTCATCAAGAGAAAGAAAACATGTAGGAAAAGTTAGGATATCAAAAAGTATCACCAGGCTAAGAAAGAATACAGGTTGATTAACAAAGAGGCTAAGAGAGGAGTTGGAATAGCAAAGAACAAGGCATCAAATGCACTTTACTAGCTTCTGGAAAGTGACTCCGTAGATGGCACAAAGAAACTCTACCACATTGCAAGGCAAAAACAGAAAGTTAAGGAAGATAGTCAGACACCCTTCATAAGGGATGCCAGCAACATCATTGTTCACTACCCCACAGGAAATCAAAGGCAGATGGAAGCAGTACTTTCAGGAGCTTCTGAATCAAGAAAACTCCACAGAATTAGTACTGCCCCAGACACAGCTTACAATGAGCCCCACTACCAATGAAAACAATTATTTTTTTGACTGTGTACACCCCTTATTATCATGAAGAAATAAATTACATGTACATTATTTATAGCTTTGGATGAACTACAAGAAACTATATAAAGATTATTACTATCTTAACATAAGATCCAGCCATGTGTAGCATAGTTCTAATATGAGAACAGAAGATTCAAACCCTGCACCCTTGCTATTGAAAGCAGCTTATTATGAAGTCAGACCTTTAGTCATGTGTGCTAATTGCCAGAAGAGCAATTTTTAACCAAATGTAGAAATCATTTGGAATCCAATCTTGTAGACAAAAATATACCACAATAATATACAACAATTGACTACATAAGGGATGCTGAAGCTCTGACAGTTCTGATCATTACTCTAAATAATGCAGACTACATGGAGGCTCTAAAGAAGATACTACAAAAATATATTACAAAATCCAATATGTTTAGACTATATTACACAATCTAGGCCTATTAATGAATTAGTTCATTCTTTCTCTCTTTCCCGTTTATCCACCATGTGGTACATCAGGCAATACACACCTTTCAGCAGCAGTTACAGGTTTTATGGACTCAGGTTGCTAACACAAGGCCCTCAGGGGGCACACCACACACACACACACACACACACACACACACACACACACACACACACACACACACACACACACCTAGGGCCCATTTAGAGTGTTCAATCCATCTACTGCATATCTTTGGAATGTGGGAAGAAACCTGAGCAGCTGGAGGAAACCCACTCGAACACAGGGAGAACATGCAGACTCCCCATAGAAGGCATCCCAGACAAGAACTGAACTGGAAAACCTCTCCCTATGAAGCAACAAAACTAACCTCTGTGCCAACCAGTTCATTCTTTAGTTCAATGAATAAAGCAAAACAGTTACAGACAATATAAATACTGTAGGAGTAAGTAAGTTGTTGTGTCTTTTGGCTTTTCCCGGTTAGGGGTCACCACAGCAGAACTCCGGTCCGCTAATGATTGGCAGTAGATTTTTACATGCCGAGTTGCCAGCCCAGACACCCAACCTTCAACGAAGGTACGCCCATTCATGTATGTCTCCACACAGAAGACGGTCTAGCTGAGAATCGAACAGGACAACATCTTACTGTGAGGCAACAATGCTACCGCAGCACCACCCCAAAAATCCATAAGTTATACAAAAGTCATATATATTATTGCATATTGCATACTTCTTTATTTTTTATTTTTTGGGGGAGTAAGGGAGGTGGCTTACTTGTTTTCAGGGCACCTAGATCTAATTTGTGACCTATCACCTCTGTCAGACTTCTCTAAAGTTAACAGAACAACAGGATTTGCATCACAGTTTGGGGTCTGGTAGTTCAAATTAGCCTCTTAATCCCTGTATCTAAGATACAGGGTTTGATTCTGAGCAAGCCCCATAAGAAACTGGGACATTACCTGCACCTGAAACTAAATTGCATGTTCTGAAAACCTGTGATCCCTTAGTACATAATACATGGTGGCTGAACAAAATGAGAAAGCTTTTCTTTTTTCATTTAATTTAATGTTGTGTCCAGGGCCAGCATGGAGCCCTAGGTTTCCTAGTGCTAGATCTGGCCAAGTTTTGTCCAGGGCCAGTATTGGGACCTAAGTTGCCTAATGTTGGATCTGGACCTGCTCCTGTCCCTATTTTCCTCTCTTTCTATGCAAATGATGACTACTGTGCCCTGCTATATGGATAGGTAATATCTGATGAAAAACCTGTCTCGTGAATGCACTGAGAGCACAGCCTAGTTTTGCCTGTATCATTTTTTTTATTTTTGTTGTGATTAATTTGGACCATGTTTATGGATCAGATGTCAGCTCTTTCACAGTGCTGCATTATATTGTGCCTGTCTGCAGAGGAGCCAGAAGCTTTTGAAGACTGGGGGGGGGGGGGGGTGACAGGGGAGCTTAGTGATCTACAAAGGGCAATTTTTTAAAATTATTTACTACCACAACATAGGTTCACTTGGAAGACATTGTAAGCTTAGCCAGTTTCTATTTTGGTGCTTGAATTAACATTTCCTGATTGGTCTTACCTATCCCATGGCTGATAATTGTATATTAGCCTTAGTGAGAATAAATATGATCACACTATACATAATTTGAGGGGACCCATGTAAGGGATGCAACATTTAGGAACTGCCTCTATCCATTAGTGGCATGACAGGCAATCCTGGAGTACATTTTCTATTATCCATCCTTAGAACCAAGTTGCATTTGAATATGGACAGGGATGAGCTTTGTTTTACTTGAATGGGTACTCTGTTCTAGATATATATCTATCTCTCCACAACATTCAGTTTAGATAGCTGGACTGAGTATTTCTGATGCCATTTGACTTGCTGAAATTCAGTAGGTCTATCTCTATTAGGTTGGAGGATGCCTTGTATGCCAGACACATCACCTCTAAGCACTCTGTAGGATACTGAATATAGTGATAAATCTTTGAGGTGTTCCATGCAAGACCTATTGTTCAGGACATGTATCCTTGTACTAAAGTATCTCTGTGGGTATTCCAATTGTTGCATGGGTCTGGACAGATACATGGCAAAGTGGGCATTAGACAAAATGATTGACCTAATGAAGGCTTTGTAAAGGGGGACAATAACATCTCTAGATCTAGTCACAATCAAGTTGTTTATAAGCTGTGCAATATAGAAATATTTTCTTATGACTCTGGGCACATGTTGGTCAAAGGTTAGGTCACTGTACACACAAGTTCCCAAATGCCAAACAATTTTGTCACTTCTCAGAGGGCATTGTCAATTTGGCAGTTCCCTGGAGTAGATGACTTCCCAAAGGATACCATAGTATATTTCTTGGAGTTTAATTTCAATTCATGATTCTGGCACCAGTTATTGTTTGGGACAAACCTTCCTGCATGATGGTTAAATCATTTGGGGATTCAATAACTGCTCCTAGCTTGCAGTCATCTCAGACTTAGTCAGCCAAAGCCCTTTGGTATTTCCTTTTACTTTTGAGATGTATATGCCAAAGAGAAAAACTGTCAGGATCGAATCCCGGGCGACACCATTGCTGACTGGTCTCTTCCCCTATTTTGATATCCTGCCTCCTGTGAGCAAGCATACATGTATACTGTATGTTCTTTGATTCACCTTCCTGATTGTATTAAGAATCCCGGGCGACACCATTGCTGACTGGTCTCTTCCCCTATTTTGATATCCTGCCTCCTGTGAGCAAGCATACATGTATACTGTATGTTATTTGATTCACCTTCCTGATTGTATTAACCTGATTGTATTAAATTATATTCCTTGTATAATACAGCACCACTAGTTAGAATGTGTTTTAAGTTTGTCGTTTGGAACAGTCTTCTAGTAAGCAATGAAACAAAATGTATGAACCAATAATGACAAAACTACCCATTTCAGAAAATTTCAACTATAAAAGGCCACTCAAACTTCTGTCATTACAATCCACCAATATCAGTAAATATGCAAAATCTCTGCAGAAGTAAGTCATCTAAATAAGTCTACATTAAAGGGATTTGTAACTAAGGAAGAGGTTGTTGCCAGCAAACAACTTTATATTTCATTGTTTCATCTGCAAATAAAGTGCCTGTTGCCCTTGAAGAATAAACTGCCTATGCTAAATTATAAATTGATAATCTAGTAGTTTTGCCATGGGAAATGGCTGGCAAACTGATAACAGGTTCATAGTTACTAGGTAACTCCTCCACTGGAGGACATTCATAGGACTGCAGCATCCACTCCCATTAAAGTACAACACAGTACAGTATCAGCGATCCATCTGCATAATGTGGGAGTAGAAACCACAGCCTTCTGCATCAAAAGCAGGTATACTACCTGTTGTGCTACTAACAATGTAAACAACTTAGCATAAGTAGCATTAAACTTCTCTTCCCCTGAAACTGTCAGCTCCTTGTAAAATCCACTTGATGATCAATAAAATCTCTCAACTTTGCAGCACAAGAAATCTGGAAAAAGCCAAAATTTATTGGGGGGGGGGGTGCAAAGGCCCAAAACCAGGGACATATTTTAAATATTGCTTGTATAATCTTAGAAAGTCGCTAAAATAAAGTGCTTTGTGTTACCATGTGTTTCCTGAAAGATAGAAAGACTGAAACTTAGAGCTATCATTATTTAGTGAATTCAATTCTCAATGATTTGCCAGAAAAACACAAATTTTAAGAGGAACAGGCTAAAAGTATGAACCAAATATTCTGTGAAAATCTGGACAGTTGAGAGCTATGGACTCAACTCCCTGAATCACAAGTGATGGTATGGGTAGAGAATTCAGGCTTTGTTTGAGCCTGAGTAACACTAACCACCAGGTATACCTAACTGGGGCATTTTACACACACACACACACACAGACACACACACACACACACACACACACACACACACACACACACACACACACACACACACACACACACACACACACACACACACACACACACACACGCACACATGCACACATGCACACACACACATGCACACACATGTAGACACACGCACTCACACACATACACACCGAATAAAAGAACAAAACTCTCCTTACTGGCATTAGTCTGGCTCCGGCAGCATCAATGGAACAGCGGCAGCATAACTCCTGTAACACAGAGCAACAAGAGAACAAGAACAGCTAGTTTTAGTTAGTTTAACTTCCGCGTATGAATCCATGTTGGCGTGGAAACTCCACTTTATTAATTTTTCCCGACAGGTCTTGCAGCTGTAAAAGTGGGGACTCCCCCTCCCCCTGGCTCTATGGTTCCGGCACCCATGCCTGTCTCTGCCTCACATAGTCCTCCCCTGCAAGTGGTTGCTCTGATGACTCCTCAACCGGCACCTCATCCACCTCTGTTCTCCACACAATTTTTGCCTAATGCACCACATTATTCATTTCTGAATCCTGGGGGGTAGTTATTATGTAGTTCAAGCATTAATTCCAACAATTAATACCTTTCTATAACTGCACAGTTATACTGCCCAGCTTTTCTATTCTATTATGTTGCTCTCCTGAATGTTTGGATCAGAACCTTAATATTCCTTAATGTTGACCTCTGCTGAAAACCATATTTAATAAGCTGGGGGTTTTGTTCTGTTCAAATTGACATTTGGAAAATAATTTAATGTTATACGGCCTTATATCATTTCAATTTCTAGAAAAAAAAACTCATCTGTATATATGGATAAAACTTACTTGGAGCAAATAGGAAAATAAAAACACAAAAGCCAAAATCCATAAATCCATGTGCCTCGGGCTGCATTATGCTATCTTGTCATAACATATCAAAGTATTTTTATACTGCAGTGATATTATAGAGGTGCAACCAAAACAGAAACACCCAAAATTAGGGTAAAACCATGAAAATAAAAATGCAAACAGCCACTGAAGATGACCACTGGTAGTGCGGAGAAATACAATACTGACTTTGATGAACAAAATGACTAAGCGCTTTTACCAGTAAATACTGGCTTCTTCAGAGTCATTTTACAATCACAATTAAAACACCTTTATAGTCAATGCCCTATGTTAATAAGCTGACATCACAGTATATCAACCAATGAACATCCTAATCAACTTTTTAAAAAGGTCCTATTATTAAATTAAGTTGTAAATAGTTTCACTATTCTATCTAAAATTCTTAAAATACGCATACTAAATATTAAAGTAAGGAAATACTAATGTAATAAATAAAAATATATAAATACACATTTTTTAAATACACATTTTTAAATGTTACTAGTAGTTTAAATCTGGTTTGATTTAAATTTTAAAACAGATTTCAGAGACACACAGTCATTAAGACCAGGGTATCTCAAAGCATTTAATCTAAGTTGCCATTCTGCTTCCAAAACAGCAACTCTGTTAGCCACATCACCTCTCCCAAATGAAGAGACACGGTCAACTACAAAAAACAAAAAATTGTTAAAATTAGAGCATGTGGTGGCATGTAAATAAAGTGCATTGTGTATGTCTTTCTTCCTAATAGATCTAACGTGCTCGGATATTCTATCTCTTAATCTTCGAGTGGTCATACCAACATAAAATGCTTCACATGACATGCAAGATGCTACATAAACTAAATTTTTACTATTACAATTACAATGCCCAGGGCAAGTAATAGTGTATTTGTAATCAAAAACACAAAGGTAAGAACCTTCCCCAATAAACCTACACAGTTTGCAAGCCCCACATTTACTCATACGTGATTTATTGTGAGGCTTAACTTCTTTTTCCAAAATACACTTTAAATTCTCCCCCCCCTACTATAAACAATCACAGGTTCAACACCTAAGATTCCCTTAATTTCATCACTTAAAAAGTGCCTCCACATGTTTCTCAAACTGGCACACAATTCAGGTGCCCTGTTGTTGTACTTTAAAACAAAGAATGTTCCAGTTTTTTTGTTACTATTATTACCCTCCTTATTAACCGGTTGAACTTTAATATTCAAAATTGGCATATAATCTTTTCCCCTTTTCCTGAGCACTTCTTTTTTAATTTTAAGTAAAAGCTTAAGAGGGTATCCTCGTTCCAAGAACATCCCTATTAACTTAAAAATCTCTTTTCTAAACATGTCATCATCACTGACTAACCTAGATGTTCGAACCATTTGCCCCTTCAGTACACCTTTTCTCTGGTGAAAAGGGTGGCTGCTTCCAAAATGCAACAGGGAATTAGAATAACTCTCCTTTCTGTATATAGTACTTGAAAAACCTACATTTGTTTTATTAATAGTTAAATCCAAAAAATTAATAACTTCTTCATTCCACTCATATGTGAACTTAAAAAATTTTGTGGTACTATTCAAGTAGTCAACAAAATCTACCGCAGTTTTTTCTTCACCTTTCCATAAAATTAAAAGGTCATCCAAAAACCTGTTGTATAATAAAATGTTGTCGTTGAACCTAGAAGGGAAAACAAAAAGTCTTTCCCATACCAACAAAACTAAGTTAGCAAAAACCGGGGCACATTTTGCCCCCATTGCTACCCCAGAAAACTGCTGGAACACCTCACCTTCAAACAAAATAAAATTGTTTTTTAAAACCACTTCCATAAGATCTTGAAGTAAATTAATCCGATCTTTATTCACACTGAAACTAGCATAGAGACTATCATAGAACATTTCTAAACCTACTTGATGTGGAATAACAGAAAATAAGTTAACCACATCAATAGTTAAGAAGCCAAAACATGAGTTATTAGTTGTCACTTCTCTCAGTCTCTCCAAACAATGCCAAGCATCCCTCAAAATGTGTTAAGCTTCACTAACAGCTGACTTGGATAAAACATCTATAAACTGTGTGTCTCTGAAACCTGTTTTAAAATTTAAATCAAATCAGATTTAAACTACTAGTAACATTTAAAAATGTGTATTTAAAAAAAAATGTGTATTTATATATTTTTATTTATTACATTAGTATTTTCTTACTTTAATATTTAGTATGTGTATTTTAAGAATTTTAGATAGAATAGTGAAACTATTTACAACTTAATTTAATAATAGGACCTTTTTAAAAAGTTGTTTAGGATGTTCATTGGTTGGTATACTGTGATGTCAGCTTATTAACATAGGGCATTGACTATAAAGGTGTTTTAATTGTGATTGTAAAATGACTCTGAAGAAGCCAGTATTAACTGGTGAAAGCGCTTAGTCATTTTGTTCATTAAAGTCAGTATTGTATTTCTCCGCACTACCAGTGGTCATCTTCAGTGGCTGTTTGCGTTTTTATTTTCATGATATTATAGAGGTGCCCTGTGTGTATACCATATAAAGTCTGTAGTCTTATTTAGTCATTTGTTTGTTGGTTTATTTATGATTTTTATACCATGGGAATATATTGGTCCAGTGGGACCTGTTCCCAACTTTGTCCTAGTGCAGAAGACAGAAATAAAACATTCTTACTGTAGTTATTAAAAAGAAATTATGCATATCCTGGCACTGACATGCAAAACTGTGCTAGAGTAGTCGCTATCTAAATATAAAATGTACTAAGTGATCAATAAGTACCTACAATGGCAATAATTTTAAAACAGTAACATATTTCTGTAAGTAGAGGATTACTCACAACAAAGTTCTAAACTGAATCTCTGACATGAGCAGATCATGCTGGAGAGACAGATATGTACCCCAGAGTTTGCCCCTCCTCTGGAGTAGGCTTTGTATTCACACAAAACAGAGCTATTCCCTGAGCATCTTCAAGTGCAATATGGACCAATGGATGGGAAATCGCAAATTCACTCCTGGGGTTGCGCCCATGTTCTTTATGGACAGAGGCAGTCTGTAAAAATAGTCAAAACCATATTTGATGACCCTTGTTATCCTTCCCTTAGGGATAGAAATTTGGGTAAAATGTGGGTAAAAGTGGCTAGTCTTGTAAGGACTCGAGCCGTTAGCCTAGTAATTTCCTATGAGCCTACAAACCTAGAACCCGTGACCTATATGCAGAAAAAATATTCTTGTGTTAGCAGGCTGACTGATAGTTTAAGGTTAATGTGCATTTGCTGTAAATAAAGGGAGGTACAAAAGGGTGGTGAGAAGAATTAAGTAGCTGCCAAATTTCTCAAACTTTGGTGGGTGGACTTCCATTTAACATTTCTTATTAGCAGACTTTAGAACTGGTCATATTCAGGTGTGGTTGTGATGCCAAGGTGTTGGATCCTAAAACTGGGAATGCATGGTCATAATAGGTCAGTTTGTTATATGGTCAACTGAGTACTAGAGCATCATTGTAGTGGATCTTTTTTATTCATTGACTTTGTCTAACCAGCTAAGCAGTCTGTTCTAAGATACCTTTATACCTACTATGCATGTCCAAGGCAGCAACCTTTACAGAGAAGAAGTATTTGAATAGCAATAGGAGGATTAACTAATGTGAAGGAAATATTTATATAGTAATAGTATGCATATGTTAATGTATATTTCGAAAGAAGAAAAACAATGTTTAGTGTCAAAAGAGTCATTTTCAGTGGCAGGAAAATATAAATTGATGCCGAAATCAGTTTATATATTTGAAGATAATTTAATCAATTCATTATTTTTTTTCTACTGAGAATTCAATTATCCTGTTCTAAATAAGAAGTGCACCAAAATGGACTGAGGTAGACAACATTCTGAATAATGAGGAGCAGTCTGTTACTCAGTTACAGAATTGTTCCCTGCAGTTACCCTGAGCTTCTTCCCAAAAAATTTATATTTTCACAGTCCCCCCTGCTAACCACTGAGCCCGCCTTCCTGGCTGCTCCGTGGATCTTTTCAGTCTCTTGAGTGAGAGTTCCTTGGCCTACTTATTGCCTGTTGGGTGAGCTGAGAGTATGGTGCTGTAATCCATATACTAGGGATCTGAGCATTTTCTTTAAGCCCCAGATCCTCCATTTCTTCAAAGTAGCATCCAAGGGCTGGCATGCAATGGGCCTTTGTTAAGAACTCCCATACCTCTGCATGTGTCATATTCAACTGGCCCTGGTTCTTGAGACAATACCCTGAAAAGGACCTAGGTTTCCACCAGGAAATTTGACATGGTGAGTATGCCTGATCATATGCTCTCCATCCCGCCATGGAGAGATGAGCAGGATAATCCTCATCATTCATGTCCTCTCCCACACCAACTCCACCGCCTGTCCAAACTGCTAATCAAACTCAGATTTATTTATTTCTTCATTTAGTTATTTATTTACATGTGTTTAGCAAGGTAGTGCACTGATCAATTATAACCAATTTCAGGCTCAGCCTCAGTCAGATTACCAGGGTCTTTGGGTTATCTACACCAATGGAGCTGGCCATGATGGATATTTTTAACATTTCTGACTTTCTGTAGAAAGGAATGCCAGACAACAGTAGAAACTTTTGTGAGGCACCTTTCAGTTATTGCAGATTCTTTGGGCAGAGAATGTGTGTCTTGGTTTGCAGAAAAAAAAAACAGAATAGGACAAGGTTCTAGAATAGAACATCTGATATTGTTAATCCTCATTCATTCCTTACGCATGAGCCGGCCATTTTCCAAGCTTGCGTTAGCTTCATACTCTCGAGTTAAACTCTTACCCAGAATTCCCCTTTCCCTGTTACCTCAGATTTCATTTGCCACGTTGCCATTTGGTCATGTCAAGCTGCTTCTCTTGAGCTAAGTACAGTTATTTGTTGTCTAATAGTCATTTATATTACTTTTCTGTCAGAAAAGTTTCTATTTCGTTGTCTCTTACCCAATTGCATCTAGCAAACATATTTTCGTGAGGTTTTTCTTCTCTTTTCTCTACTCTTTTACCACGAGGAATTTCTCCCCTTACCATCATTGGTAATCTTCTCTTTTTTTCATACCTTCGGGTATTCTTTTGTACCATTGCTAGTACCCTTTTCTACTACCTAATTTTACTATCATGGCAGATAAGAAAGGTAGTCTGGGGTTTAAACCATGTTCTGATTGTGGACACAAACTTCCTACATCTGATGCACACTCATTGTGCGTTTATTGTTTGGGGGCGTCCCACTTATCTGTTGACCCGCCCTGTACTATCTGTGAAAATTTTTCAAATAGAACGTTGTTGGAAAGGAAAAACAAGTTGTTGCTGAAGGGACTTCTTAAATCTCCCTTTTCAGAGGCTATTTCTGGGTCGGAGGCCTCATCCCCTCCTAGAGCTCATAAGAAAATCTTGGATGTTCCTACTAAGGCTAAATCTTTGTCTTCGTCCCCGGCTGGGGACTCCCGCCAACCAAAACCTAAAAAGACTAAAGTTTCAGCTTCGGAGCTTATTCAGTCAGCCCCAGTGCTTTCGGTGCCTAGACCTTCGGCACTGAGGCCTTCGGCTCCATTAGTGATCTCGGTTCCATCTTCTCCTGCAGCCTTCACTATATCAGCACCGAGGGGCTCCTCGGTTCAGACTATTACCACTGTATCGGCACCAACCGCTCAGTCGGCGCAGATCTTGACCATGTTGGTTCTGACATCTTCCTCGGACCTGACACCTTTATTGTTGACTCCAGTTTTGTCAGTTCCAGCTTCAGTACCTTCAACCACTTTGGCACCGATCCCTGTGTTGGTGCAGGCCGTGACCTCAGCAATGATGACTTCTTCGCTGCAGACACCCGTAGTTCAGTCTCTCTCAGCACCATTATTCTTGGGGTGGACTGGTGAGATGGGCACCGAGTTTGCCTCTTCTGTGGACAGGCCTGTTTCTCCCTCAGTCTCTGTGAGTTCCACTAGAAGCCTTTCCGAACATGATGTGTTGCGTCTTGTGGATCAGGTGATCTTGGCAAGAGGTATCCCACCCCCCAGGAACTATTCTTCCTTGGGAGGTGATCACCCATCTCCAAAGACCCCTTCTTATTCTCCTCCTTCAATGCCTTTGAAGTCTATGGATATAGCACAGTCTTCCCCTTCTGCGTTCCCTTTATGGATCTCACTAAGGAACCGCAGTTGCCTTCATGGCAGGAAAGTTTTGCTATGACCAAGAATATCAGTTGTGACATGCATAGTTTGCTGCTCCACAGCCATCCGGGGACTCCGTGTCGGCAGGTTGAGCCACTTAGGGGAGGGGTGACCCCTGTCCTGGACATTCACTCCTCTTCAGGTGGACCAGCCTTCCAACTGATGGAAAAGGCTTTCGCTGCTGCTGTTGATACTGGACTGTCTATCTCTCTGCCCTCCTCTGGTACACTGGTTTCACAAGTCGCACCAAGCAGACACTGGGTACAAGGGTCTCAGGACATATTCCCACAGGAAACCCCTTTTCGGCTGTCTTCCCCAGCTTCTCCCACTGAGGAAGTCACCCGGAAAAGTTCATGTAAGAGGAAGCACATGGACTCCACAGAGGAGTCTTTCACTGAAGACACAGATTTTAATGAGGGGGAAGGATATCCTCAGTCACCCTTTGAGGTATCCTTTGGTGATATCCTCAAAATCCTGAAATAGAGAGGTGACTGGCAGTCCTCTAATCTAATCTCTGAGGAATATGTGTTCCTGCAGGCCTTTCACGGTCGGCCCCCTATCTCCTGGAGTACTCCACCTGCCGATGAACTTGTCCGGCTTATCGTGCAGCGTGCTTGGAAGGCTCCTGACACCGTCAAAGCTATTCCCCAGAGGCCAGATAAGATTTTGTCCCCTCCTGCTATGGATCCCCATTGGTGAAAAGGTCTTCCTGTGGATGCTTTGGTGGTGGCAGCCGCAACAAAAAAGGATCTGGCAGAAGAAGAAAGCCAGACTGTCTATCCACCTAACAAAGAGTCCCAGGCCCTGGGCAGGATAGGGAAGCGCACCTTTGCATCAGTGACCTTTACTATCAGGTCCCTGAATTATATAACACACTTTACCAGGCTTCAAAGGGATATAATTTCTTAGCTCTCTGAAACCTTGGCTGATGCCGTGTCTGATGAAGTCTGTGACAAAGCGGCCTCTCAGCTGGCCACCACTGAGTCAATATCTAGCTCATCTATATGACTGATATCTCATGCATCAGAAGGAGCAGCTAGAGCAGCGGGTTCAGCTGCGGTCTTGAGATGACATGCCTGGATGCGCTTGTGCAATTCCGCGGAACCCTTTAAGGCTTCCTTTCTTAATGCTCCCATTGAGGCCTCTTCGTTGTTTGGACCCAAAGTTAAAAGCACACTGGCCAGATGTGAACAGGTCGGTAAGCCCCTTTCTGCCATAGGTGTCCGTTATTCTTTCTCTCAACATGCTTTCTCCCGAAACCAAAAGGGTGGGAAGATATGGTTCAAGAAATCTCAGGGTCCTTTCCGTGACACACAGGCTGAGTTCTCCCCTAGAGTCAGAGGGGGAAACTCACAGGAAAGACTCTCCTTTCTGGGCAGAAGGGGTCCGCATAACCAAGGTTCAAGGGACTCTTTCCCTGGCCAACCCTACCAGCACTCCTGAAGAGCGGCCCAACTCCTTTCCTCTGGAGGTGGTTGGGGGTCGTTTCTCCTTGTACCCTTCTGCCTGGCTAACCATCACTACTGATTCTTGGGTACAAAGGATTATAACCAGAGGTTATCATATCCCCTTCGATATTTCTCCTGTCCCTTCAAAAAACCTTTCCGATGTTCCACCCAGTCAAAGGGACGAAGCAGCACTAGAGATAGAAAAGCTGTTAAGAAAGAGAGTCATCCAAATAGTCCCTCCAGACCAGATAGGATCCAGATTCTACTCAAGACTATTTTTGGTGCCAAAGAAAACCGGGGACTGGAGACCAATTTTGGATCTCAGTGTATTGAACAAGTTTGTGAGAGTACAAAAATTCTGGATGGTCACTATAGAGTCTATCCTCCCGCTTTTGGAAAAAGATGATTGGATGTACTCGATAGATCTTCAAGATGTGCACTACCACATAAAAATGGACAGGCCATCCAGAAGATTTCTGCACTTCCATGCGAGAGCCAGTCACTACCAGTTCAGAGTACTGCCCCTCGGACTCTCTACAGCCCCCAGAGTGTTCACAAAGTGCATGGCAGCTGTCACAGCTCACTTACAACTTCAAGGATTCCAGGTGTTTCCATACCTATATGACTGGCTCATTTCCGTCCCCACCAGCCATCTACTGGAAGAAGCCCTGGCATACTCTCTCCTCGCTGCACAAAGGCTAGTCATAACCATAAACTGGCAAAATCCAATCTCACCCCATCTCAGTCGACAGAATTCATAGGGGTTATCCTGGACACAAATAACTGTAGAGCTGCCATTCCAGAGCACAGAATTTTAAGGATAAAACAACAACTGATTCCAATCCTTTCAAGGGAGAAATCCACAGCTCACTCGGTCATACAGCTGTTGGGTTCCATGGCAGCCTCCATCACCATTGTTCCCCTGGCCAGGTTTCACATGAGGCTTCTACAATGGCTACTGTTCACCCAATGGTATCCCTTTCAGCATTCTCATTCAGCCATGATTCGAGTAACCCACAGGTGCAAACAGGATTTAAATTGTTGGATGACATACAATCTGTCACAATGGTCTTGCCCCTTCTCCACGCAACAACCCAAGGCCACAGTGACCACAGACACCTCCATGATGAGGTGGGGAGGCTATATCAGGAACAGACAGTCCAAGGCACTTGGTGCAAACTGGAGGCCCAACTGCATATAAATGTTCTAGAGCTAAGGGTGGTGCTTCTGGTGTTGCAAGCATTCCATCCCCTTCTGCCATCTGGGACAATTGTGATTCAATCAGACAACATGGTGGTGGTCTGGTACATCAATAAGCAAGGTGGAACCAAATCTTACCCCCTTTATCGAGAGGCAATGAGGATATGGCAATGGGCAATGGCTACCAACAGTTTTCTTCTAGCAACACACATTCCCGGGAGTTCCAACATGATAGCAGACAGACTCAGCAGGTGCATTCTTCAACCTCATGAGTGGTCCCTGAATCCCTTGATAGTGGTGGAGATCTTCCACCGCTGGGGCTGTCCTTGATGCAACCTCTTTGCATCCCCGACCAACTACAAATGCAGAAACTACTTTGCCCTGATTCTCCCTCCGGGACAGCCATCCAGGGATGCTCTAGTCCACAATTGGCCCTTGGGTCCTCTTTACGCATTCCCACCCTTTCCCCTCATTCCCCAGTTTCTGAAGAAAGCCCGTCAGTTGAAGAACAAGGTGATCCTCATGGCGCCATATTGACCTCGACAGATTTGGTTCCCCTTCCTTTGGCCTCACCTACTAGATCGACCATGGATTCTCCATCCAACCCCGGAGTTGCTCACATCCACAGAACCTGATTCATCCCAACTTGAACAGCCCGAAGCTCACAGCTTGGCTATTCCAATTCCCTTGATTGTCAGGCAGAATGATCTTTCTTTACCAGAACGTGACATTCTCATTGCATCTCATAAATCTTCCACTAGAATTACTTATCTGAGCAAGTGGAAAAGATTTACCTATTGGCTGAAAGATAAACAAGTAGATCCCTTTTCAGCACCAGTGTCGATAATACTAGACTATCTGGCAGACCTTTTCCAATCAGGTCTATCGGCCTCTACCATTAGAGTTCATTTGGCTGCAATTTCTAATTTTCATGAGGGTGTCCAAGATTCCTCTCTTATGTCCCACAAATTGTGCAAGGCCTTCATAAAAGGTGTGAATCATCTGAAGCCCCCTTTTAGAGACCCTATTCAACCATGGGATTTATCATTAGTTCTACAAGCTCTGACAATACCACCCTTCGAACCAGCCTCTTCTTGCAACCTCAAGCATTTGTCAGGGAAAACCTTGTTTTTGGTAGCCCTTACATCTGCCAGATGTATTTCTGACCTTCAAGCTTTATGTATCAAGAGTCCATACTTGATTTTTCACAGAGATAGAGTGTCTCTGGGAACTAATCCATCCTTTATGCCAAACGTGATCTCTAAAATGTCCAATCAAACCATTGAATTGCCAGTTTTCTTTCCCAATCATTCAAACAGAGGAGAGTATTGCCTACATACCCTAGATATCCACAGGCAAATCCATTTTTACTTAAACAAGACTAGATCCTTTCATAAATCTGACCAGTTATTTTTAGCCTTTTCTAGACCTAGATTAGGATCTGCTGTTGCTAAGGTCACATTAGCTAGATGGCTGAAGGACTATGTGACCTTAATTTATACACAATGTAATATCTCGTTGCCTACTACCATGAAAGCTCATTCAACAAGGTCGGTGGCAACTTCTGCTGCCTTCCATGCCAGAGCTTCTTTACATGACATCTGTGCAGCTGCAACTTGGGCTATGCCTCATACCTTCATCAATCATTACAAATTGGATTTGGCCTCCAGGGGAAGAGCATCTTTTGGTTCTATGGTGCTCAGGAATGTCCTTCCATGAGAGCCTCCCAGGAATAGAGGTAGCTGGGGACTCTGTCTCATGCGTAAGGAATGAACGAGGATTAACAATATCAGATAAAGAAGTTATGTCTTACCATAACGTTCCATCTGTATTGTTGATCCTTGTTCAGTCATTACAACCCTCCCTCCTCCCCCCTCCTGTGGCTTCTAGTGGATCTCACCATCCAGTTCTCTTAGGTTATTTGACCAGAGGTAGACTCTACCTTCTTTTGACTTGCAAACTCAATCTGAGGTAACAGGGAGAGGGGAATTCTGGGTAAGAGTTTAGCTCGAGAGTTTGAAGCTGATGCGAGCTTGGAAAATGTCCTGCTTGGTTCCGAGGTCGGACCCGATACCCATGCATAATGACTGAATGGGGATCAACAATACAGATGGAATGTTATGGTAAGACATAACCTCTTTTTCATACTCAGTGGCCACAATCCAATAGTTCAAAAGTCAGATAGTTATGGTGAATTGAGGCTGTTGCTATCAAAAGAAACAATTCACCATTTAATTTATAAAATGACATTTTTTGTTAATGGCAGAAAGAGAGGTCTTGGTGTTATGTATAGAATGTATTGCTATTTCTGGCAAGCTATATTCCAGTCCCAGTGTTAGAAAAGGATTTTAATTGTTCTTCAGTCTTATGTTGTTATTAGGTTAGTGAACGTGTGTGTGTGTGTGTGTGTGTGTGTGTGTGTGTGTGTGTGTGTGTGTGTGTATGTGTGTGTGCGTGTGGAGGGCTTAATTGATTCACAACCTGGTAAGCTATATATTTGGTTATGAGTTGATAATTACACCTTCTGGCTGAATAGCATACAAAGTACTTCTGACTAGAGAGTCAATAGCTTTCATGCATCACAAGAGAATAATTTCTAATTGGTGCCGAATAGCACGACTGCACTAGTGAAGATTATGGTTAACCTTTCCAGCAGCCAAATCTATTGCTGGCTACAACTTCACATAGAAGGAGGATGTCAAAGGAAAAAACTTCAAAAACCAATACATGTAAGGTTCAGTTAAGGCACTTTTAATTGACTTGCCGCAAGGAGACAAAAACATGCAAATACAAGGATTTGTCTAATTACTAACAGGAAGTATGCTTATTCTTATACTATTTTACAAGACATGGCCTTCTAAGCTGACATAATCAAATACAACTTTTAGCATTGTTCTACAGCAGATGTTGTTCAGATTTTCTGCTGACATGACTAGATTTGTGAGAAACTTTTGAGAAAAACAACCTGGCCTTGGTGACCATTAATCCGTTTACAAGCGTCTATTGTACAGTGTTACATTTCAAGGTACTCTTCTAACTCAGATACAAGCAAATGCTGATTGCGGTTCATATTTTCAAGCAGGCTTTGTACTAATTATCTGTAACTTCTACAGCTGTATATTTTCTCACAGCACAGCGGAACTTCTTGTCTAAGTTTCATACAAGTAGTATTGTTCTATTCATTATTTTCCTAACGCAAGCAGAAATCACCTGCTTCTCAGTAAATTTCCAAGGCACAAGCAAGATTTTAGCTAACAATACAAGGTCAGAAAGCAACTGCAGTTTGTACAGATGTATGCAGTATGAAATAGAATAAATGTGTTAACCCTTTTCAAGCTCTAAATGCACTAAGCATATTGCTAATACACACATTAATACATATTTTTCTAACATTTCCCCCCTATTAATACTTTTATTCTACTTTCAAAATAAGCATAAACAGTTTGTTTTCTTCTCCTAACCTCTTCCACTCAGGATTTGCAGTTAAGAGAGTCATTCAGTTTAAACTCATGAAAGCATTTTCAATCTTTTAACAGTTCTTCAAACTCAGCACTTTGATATAAGGTCTCAGAAACTGACATGTCTATAAGGTCTTTAATCAGGCTTTTCATGCAGGGGATACCACAACCAATACATACTCCCAGTAGGAGCATACCTACACAAATGGCAATCAGGATGTTCATTAAGATGGTATCCCACACCCCCCAAACCATTTCTGGAAAAAGTCCATCAGTGGGTTTGGGCCTGGTTTGGTCATGGCCGACACTTGCTGAATTACCTCAAGATGATTGTCTATCTTGTGTTTATGGTCAGGAATATACGAACAGCATTCTTCTTGGATTAAAGTGCGCGTACCACCTCTCGCCACTAGGGTGAAGTTGAGGTTTTGGAGCACTACAGTTCTCATAGCATTCAGTTCATCAGTCACCAATTCGAAAGCAGAAAAAGTTGCGTTGCTCATTACTTCGAGACGTTTTGACAGTTTTCTCAGCTCCCAGATTGATTTCACTGCTCCATATGCTGGTAATATGCCTGCCCACGATATAACTCTATCACTCAAATCCATGTGTGTCAGTCCTTTGCCTAGAGAGTGATGGTCTTTCCAATGCGTATCGATTTGTCCCACTGGATTTACAGGTTTCTTGACGACTTCTCAGACATTTCCAATTTTCCCACGAGGCAAAACTGCAGTGTGTCGTATGGCCGGAACCAGGTAACCCAAAAAACAACTGCCGAACCAATTCTCAGGTAACCATTTGTATGCCTTTCTGCCACACACAAAATAACAGTCCTCTACTTTAGTAGTAACCTTGCTATGAATATACACTCACCCTGCATGAAACATTTTTCTATCAATTGTAGACAGCTGTTTATAAAGAACAGAATTATGTTTTACTTCATCAAGTGTTTTGTGCATCAATCCAAGAAATGAATCATAGTTTGTATTACAGTAAAGATTTACATTGTTACCTTTAGTGTAACATTTATAAGGAACAGTCACATTGCAATTGCTCCAACCCACCTGAACAGTATCATTTTTATAAAAACACACAGTTCCCTTTTGTGGAACAGACAAGTGAAATGCTATTCTATCTTGTGCTGTAATGGTTGAGGTATCATAAATCAAGTTGTCCCAGGTCTCATTGACCCCTAGGGGGACCGTAGTCATTAATAACACCCCGTATGCTGTCATCAAAGCCATGCAAATCCAGCAATTCGAAACATTGAAAGTGTCAGCATACACATATTTAATTGCCTGGTAAGTGTTAAAGTTTGGATGCCAGTTTATGAGTAATGCTTCACGTTTATTCAGTTCAGTCTGTGTAGCTGGGAAAAGAAAAGGCCACAACAAAAAGATTATTGTCACTAATACAGTTAACAGGATGATTATGCAATACTTCTGAGGAAAGGGTTGTTCTGCATTCCTGTTTCTTCTGGATTCTATCATTTTTGCTCTTGGCATGTAACAAGATTTTTGTTCAGTTTAAAGTTTTTAACTAATTTACAGTGTGTCAGGTGGATCCAGGAGGCATGCTCCACGATTTTGACTGGAGAGGGTGTTGACAAAAGCACTTGATATGGACCTTCCCACTTCAGAGATGCCCAATTCTTCTTCTTAACTATCTTCAGCCAGATCCACGCTCCAGGGGGCACTGCCACTTCTGACGGTCTGCTTCGTTCTTTATCTGAAACAGAATTTAACTGCAACAAATGTTTAGAATTTAAAAGGTTTTGCATATACTCAGCTAATGTACTGTCAGCTTCCTGGTCTGCGGGCCTGAGAGATTTCCACTGAGGTATATAGTAAGCCCTTCCAAAGAGTTTTTCAAAAGGAGTCAATCCTTTTGCATTCAGTACAGTTCTCATGCTCAACAGTGCCAGGGGCAGACAGTACACCCAATTTCTCTGTGTTTCTGTTATTAATTTTCTTAGCTTACTCTTTAAAATCCCATTATGCCTCTCTACTAGCCCTGCAGATTGTGGGTGATACGCACAATGATTTTTTAAAGAAATGCCAAAATGTCTACTTAACTGCTGTATGGTCTGGTTTACGAAGTGTGTGCCGTTGCCACTGTAGATCCTTTCTGGAATGCTGAATCTATGGATGATTTCTTTAACAAGAACTTTGGCCACAGTTGTAGCATCTGGATTTTTAATCGGAAAGGCTTCCACCATCTGGAAAACATATCTACAATGACAAGACAATACTTCTTATTTTCACATTTATTCAACTCTATGAAATCCAGATGGATAGTATGAAATGGGCACGGTAGTGTAGGGAAACTCCCTTGCTTGGGCTTTAATGCCCCTTGCGCATGATATTTATTACAGATGTGGCATAACGAACAAAATTTTTTAGAGTAGTTTGTAAATCCATATGTCGTGAACACTTGGTTCACCAGCTGTACCATCCCCCCTGTTGGGACATGGCACTGCCCATGGCTCAACAAAGCTGCATATCTAAACAAATTAGACGGCAATATCGGTTTTCCTTCTTTAGAGATGTACAGCCCCTTTTCGAGAATTGCTCCTCATTTTACCCATCTTTGTTTTTCAACTTGCGTAGTAAGTGTCTGCATTGTCTTTAACATTTCTAAGTCTAAAATCTCAGTGGGTTGTAGTTCCTCATTCAAAAGGAATACTTCTGAAGCTGCCTGCTTTGCAGCTGTATCAGCTCTCGCATTACCTTTTGAAATCCTGTCCTGTTGCTTGGTATGAGCTGTGCATTTACAAATAGCTACTTTTTGAGGTAACTGAATAGATTGTAAAAGATCTAAAATAAACTGTGCATGATTGATTGGTTTGCCAGTAGATGTTATCATTCCTCGATTTTTCCACTGTTGCGCAAAAACATGTACAGTAGAAAAAGCGTACTGGCTGTCAGTAAAAATGTTCACACATTTACCTTTTGCTAAGGTACATGCCCGTGTCAAGGCAATCAATTCTGCTGCCTGTGCAGATAAACTATGTAGTAAGGATTTCACTTCTATAATGTCTGTGTCAGAAACTACTGCATATCCTACTAGGTTCTGTCCTGCAGGACCCCTTTTGAATGAGCCGTCCACGTAGTATGTCACCTCGGCATCATCCAAGGGAACATCCATAAGATCTTTTCTAGGCAGTGTCTTTTGCTCAATCACCTGCAGGCAGCTGTGTGGTGTGCCATCTGCAGGGGTTGGGAGCAAGGTAGAAGGGTTCAAAGTCGTACATCGTTCAATTGTCATATCAGGTTGGCTCAAAAATATAGTCATACAGGAAAGATGCCTAGCAGGGGAAAGATATGCTACCTTCTCTTGTAGTAAAATAATCATGACTGCATGAGGCACTCTCAATGTGAGAGGGTGGAACAACACTACTGAGGCCGAAGCCTGTACTGCTATCGCAGCTGCAACTACTGCTTGTACACAATGAGGTAAAGACTGTGCCACTGGGTCCAGTTGTGATGAATAATAAGCAATAGGGCGTTGCTTGTCCCCATGCTGCTGTGTTAACACTGATGTCATATAACCTTGCTTACAATCTACAGTTTGGAAAAAACGTTAATGATAGTTTGGTAATCCCAAAACTAATGAGGACGCTATTAACTGTTTCAGTTTGCAGAAAACAGATTCTGCTTCTGGTATCCATTGTAATAAATCCTGTGCTGCCATAGGCTTTTTATAAATCAGGTTAGACAACGGTGCAGATTCCAAGGCATAGTTTGGAATCCAACTCCGACAAAAATTAGTCGTACCCAGGAAGGACATCATTTCTTTCTTGGTAGTGGGTTTTGGTGCTTGCAAAATCGCTATTTTTCTGTCCTCATCTAATGTCCTACCTTTCTTGGATATTACATATCCTAGGTATTTAACTTGTTTTTTCCAAAGCTGCAGTTTATTTGTGTTTACTTTATGTCCTTCAGTGGCTAAAACTTGTAATGGCGCTATTGTATCTTCTTTACAATCTTGCTGGGTGGGGGACGCCAGCAGGATATCATCAACATAAAGCAAAATTTGACTACCTCTTGGTGGGGTAAATCCCGCCAAGTTGCTTGCCATTTCTTGTGAGAATATTGTTGGACTTTCACAATACCCCTTTAGTAGTCGCGTATATGTATACCTTTTCCCCTGAAATGTGAATGCAAACCAATGCTGGCTGTTAGGGTGTATCGGTATCAAAAAGAATGCATTGCTGATATCTACCACAGAAAAATATTTTTGTTGAGGTTTTAAGTCATTCAACAGGGTGTGTGGGTCTGGCACCGTAGGTGCCCTTGGTATTACTGTGTCATTTACAGCTTGTAAATCTTGGACCATACGCCACTCTCCATTCGCTTTCTTAACAGAAAATAATGGTGTGTTACATGGTGAATCAGGAGATTCCACCAGCACCCCTTCCTTAAGTAAAGCTGCTATAATAGGTTTGATTCCTACCTCTGCATCTTTCCTTAAGGGATACTGTCTTTTTTGTGGTCTAAATGCTGACTCTGGCATAATAGTAACTGGTCCCGCTGTACGAATAAGTCCTACATCTGATTTTCCTGTTGAACAGAGATGTTCTGGTATATTCTGTAAAGCATTCTCTTCCTCCTCCTTCAATAGGAGTGCTGATCAGCTGTCCTTGCTAGACTGCAAGTGTACAGCTGGGTGGGTCTGAGTTATCCAATTCAACTTCTGCATTTGTATTCCCTGTTCTGACAGTTCTAACTCTGTCTGTTTCTCCCATCTCGTGACTTTTTCTCCCAAGTCTACCCATTTCACATTTTTGTCCTTACTTAAGCTAACATATGGTAACCGATTAGATTTGTAAAGTGCAAAGAACTCCTGGGGCAATGAACAGCTGACTACACTGTTCCCTTCTGTGTCCCAGTACAGATTACATAATATTAATCTGTTTGCACGATTTCTAAACAATTCTTGCTCATATTCCTTATCAGGTCCTGGTGTGTTACAATAATACAGAGTACAGTGCAACAAATGTTGTCTATCAATGTCAAGGGAGGGGAACTTGCTGATGGCTATGTTCATCAACTCCTTGGTCACCGCCCCTGGACCAAGTAACCAAGTCCTGGCTGTACCAATAAATCATTTCACCCTCCGATTGCACTGCAAAGGTATAAATTTGTCACTGTGCTTCCATACCCTGCATAGTCGGAACTACTGCTATACCAAATAGCTGCATAAGGTCTCTGCCCAAGAGGTTTAATGGGCATTTTGCAGAAACAACAATTTTGCTTTTCTGGGTCAATCCTGAAACAGGATCAGTTATCACAATATTATGGGAGAGGGGCTCCCGATACAGCTGTCCATTAGCTGCTTTCACTAATATGTAATCAGATGACTCTGAATTTTCTGGCAGTTTGGAGGGATGTATCAGGGTCCGTGATGCCCCTGAGTCACACAAGAATCTGACTTCCCTCCCTTCTACCAGGAGTGTAACTTCTGGTTTCATATCTGCTAAATAGAGCTCTAAGCTCAATAAAGCCAAATCCAATATTTCATTCTCTTCACTATCTGTGACTTCTTGCACTTCCTCTATTTCTTCTGCCACATTCTCTACTCCCTCTATCACATTTTCATTCATCCCTTCTCTGCTATCCCCTTCTAGTGATTCCTGACTATCATATAATCAGTCCTCACCATTCTTATCTTCCGTGGTTGCTTTCTTGTTTTTCTTGCAATCCCTTGCCAAGTGTCCCTTTTTACCGCATTTAAAACATTCACCCCTTTTCTTTCGCCCTTCAAAGTCCTCTGATCGCTGATCAGATTGTTTGTTTCCCTGGGCATTTCTCTTGCCCTTTTTTCGAGACTGTACTACATATACTTCTGCTCCATCTTCTACAGAAAATACTTGGGCTTTCTTTTTCTTTTTGCTATTAAAATGCCTTTCAGCATGCCTAGCATATTCAAGTAATGACTGTAACCTGCTTGTATGATGATCTACCATGTGCTTTGTAATAAAGCTGCTTATTGGTGCAATACTGCCTTTCAAAAATGCATTCTTTAACTGCTGCTCATATGGGGAGTCATGTGTCTGATCTTCAGGAATTCCACAATGGTTATTAAAACATTCTAATAGTCTGGCACAATATCAGCCAATAGCTTCACCTTCCTGTTGGATGCATTGATTAATGCAAGTCCAGTCTGCCCTAGGCTTCCATTTCTCAAAGATGCGGTCTGTAAGACCTTTCACTCTGTTGTCTAATTCTGCGCTGCTATGTGGGAGGGGCCTGAGCGCAGCATCACGGGGATTCCAGTCGCCACTAATCATGTGCCAATCTGGTCCCACAATTTGTCTGAGTACTTTTTCTACCTCTTCTCCATTTACATTATAACTTAGCCTCATTCCTTGGAAATCTTCTAAGAACTTTCTAAAATTAACTTTTGGATGGGGAATTCACTCAGTGGCTTTCCGGATGTCTTCCACAGTCCAGGGTCTATACACTAGAATAGTTGGGTCCTGACCTTCTTGCCCTGCCTGAGGATTAGGCACTTCAATAAGTGGGCATATTTCTTCTTCACTCATAAATCGTGAATTTCTACCCATTTGATATAACTCAAAGTCCCCTTTTGAGTTTCCTGCCCATGTTCAAGACCTGGTCTCAATGGGATCTCTAATAAATGGTTTCACTTTTGTAGTGTCTCTACTTACAGTGACAGCAGGATATCACAGGGGTGGACTAACTTGTTCACTTGCCTCATATTCTGGTAAGGGAGGCGGAGGGGCTGACGCTATTACTAAGTTATTGTTCTCCTTATCTAAAAACATTGCTTTTGAATTATTACTCTTTTGTTCCCTTCGGTTTACTTCCTCAATCCATCTGTGTGCCTGAGGAATTCCTAATTGACGTTGCTTTTTTACTCAACCTCTAGAATTGGTTTTAAGCTGTTTGACAAGTTTGACAAGTGAGGATTTTTCTAATTTACCATCAAATTCATACTTATTAACCCATTTTGAGTAGTATTTAATATTATCAGCACGCTGTGACTGCATGTATTTAGCGTCTTCGTTAACGGCGGATTTTGGGACCTTTTTGTACAATTATTACCCATTTTGTTCGACCCTTTCAATCATTACGTAACTCCTTATTTTTAACGTGGTACCACGGATGTTTTTATAGTCTCTTCAGAATGACTGCCTACCTGCTCTGTTTCCCTGATCTATGACAAGACAGTAATCTTTCTGTCCCTGACTTATAAACAAAGTCTTAACAGAACAAATACAAATCTAGTCCCTGATCTAAAACAGAAAAAGAAGGTAGATTCACCTTACCTGAGCCTTCATGATTAATAACCTGGTTCGAGTAAACCCGTCCTTCAGTCACAGATCAGAAAGTGGCTGGCCTCTTTTGTATGACAATTCAGTCAGAGGGCTTTTCAAATAAGAAGAACCGATGTGGTTTCTTCCCCATACGGTTTCAAGCTACCTGGCCTGTCTGATCCGAGGCGAATTGAGGGTTTCCGGTCCAAAGCACCAATCTGTCAAAGGAAAATACTTCAAAGACCAATACACGTAAGGTTCAGTTAAGGCACTTTTAATTGACTTGCCGCAAGGAGACAAAAACATGCAAATACAAGGATTTGTCTAACTACTAACAGGAAGTATGCTTATTCTTATACTATTTTACAAGACATGGCCTTCTAAGCTGAGGTAATCAAACACAACTTTTAGCATTGTTCTACAGCAGATGTTGTTCAGATTTTCTGCTGACATGACTAGATTTGTGAGAAACTTTTGAGAAAAACAACCTGGCCTTGGTGACCATTAATCCATTTACAAGCGTCTATTATACAGTGTTACATTTCAGGGTACTCTTCTAACTCAGATACAAGCAAATGCTGATTGCAGTTCATATTTTCAAGCAGGCTTTGTACTAATTATCTGTAACTTCTACAGCTGTGTATTTTCTCACAGCACAGCGGAACTTCTTGTCTAAGTTTCATACAAGTAGTATTGTTCTATTCATTATTTTCCTAACGCAAGCAGAAATCACCTGCTTCTCAGTAAATTTCCAAGGCACAAGCAAGATTTTTAGCTAACAATACAAGGTCAGAAAGCAACTGCAGTTTGTACAGATTTATGCAGTATGAAATAGAATAAATGTGTTAACCCTTTTCAAGCTCTAAATGCACTAAGCATATTGCTAATACACACATTAATACATATTTTTCTAATAGAGGATAAGCTGAGGCAGAAACCACCATCATAGTTGCTTGCATGGTCTTTTATCCAAGACTCGGGGAAGTGTGGAACTGTGAGTAACTAGCTTAAAAAGGAATGAAAGGAAAGTGAATTAAATTATTTTAATTATTTTAAATATTTAAGTGCACTTGTGACCTGTGTGGTGATACTACTTTGAACTTTTCTGCTTTGTTCCATCTAACTGCAGTTTTTAGTTCATTCTGGGGCCTTAGTTGTTCTGCACTTCTATTTTCACAAGTAGAATCACTTGTAAATGCTATATTTTTGCATTTTAATCCCTGCTACTCCAGAGTCTTGTAGTTTAATTCCCAGCTGCAGCAGAACTGTGTACTTCTTGTCGCTTGTCTCGTGTATTCAAATGAGACGATGAAGTGGTGTTATGGGTTCAAGATATTTATTGTACATAAACACATCAGGAACTGTAACTGTAACATGTACTTAATCTGACTCATTTATTACTTCAAACACACTCGCTTGTGCATCTCCATTCATGTCTGCATTCATTCTGACTGACTATACAGACACTGATCTTGCATGTGCTCAGTAACTTATATGCACATGCTATCTCGCTACAGTGGCTGACTAGGTACAATGCACTCAATAATCTACATCCTCCCTCTTTAATTTGTTTGGCATGCAAAAGAGAATGAGATATTTAATATGCTAGATAGTACATCAAACAATCAATAACAAATCAAATAAGTCCAAATCGCTGTGTATTTTAGGTTGGGTTTGGAAATTCCACTCGATCTGGTTATATAGAAATCATGAATGGGTTTAGCAACACAGACAGCTTCTAGGGAGTCTTTTTCAACTAGTACTTCAGGAGGTACATCAGGATTACTTGGAAAAGATACGCTGTTCTCAGGAACTTGACCAAGTGTCGAATTGCTCTGAGATATAGAGACTTTGCTGCAGGCTATCTGCTGCAACACTGGTTCAGAGTGGAAGTATCTGCCTTTGATTCCTTCTAAAATCCACTCCTTCAGACTGCACAATATAGGATCTCGGTTCCTCACAAAGACCTATAATAATAACCACTCGGTTGAATCCTTTTGATGTTTGTAATCTGACAGCATCACCTTGTCTCAATGGTCTGAGAGGCTTGCTGGAGTTATCATAGTACAACTTTTGTGACTGGCATTTCTTCAAAACTTGAGTCTTGATCATCTTGTAGTTTTTCACATTAGGTTCTAATAAGTTTTTACTTATCGGTAACATTGTTCTTGTCTGCCAGGACATTAATCTCTGAGCAGGAGAACCAAGTACGTTTCTCAAGGAATATTTCTGAGATTGAGAAGGTTAAGAAAGACATCGGTACCATCTCTCTTGGATTTCCCTAACAAACATTTTGCACTTTGAACTGCATGCTCAGTTAATCCTTTGGACTGTGGATACTCAGGACTGATAGTGACATGGACAAAGTCCCAAGACCCAGCAAATTTCTTGAACTGCTTACTTGTAAATTGTGCACCATTGTCAGAAATCACTTTGTGCAGACTACCATGGACAGAAAAATGTCTCTTCAAATTAGTAATGACAGAGCTGGAAGTTAAGTTAGGAAGACAGTCAATTTCTAACCAATTCGAATAAGAGTCTAATAACACTAAGTAATGCTGACTATTCCATTTGAAAATATCAGTAACAATCTTCGACCATGGTAATTCAGGAATCTGGTTTAGCTGAAGTGTTTCTTTTTGTTGGTGCTGTTTAGTACTATTACAAACAGAGCATGCTAGAGTTTCCTTCTCTATATCTGTTGACATAGAAGACCAACATACTGAGCTTCTTGCCTTTCTTTTGATAAAATCAGCTCCTGCGTGACCATGATGCAAAATTTTGATGTATGTATGTTGTAATGCCTTAGGAATTACCACTTTTGGACTTTTCATGGACCTTTCATGATGAGACCGTCTTCCGGCATAAGCTCGTCTCAGTAAGGAAAATACTTTGGTATGTCAAGTGTTAGACTAGTTTGTTGCACTGCCCATCCTTAACTGATGACTGCGTGATTTTTAAGCTCATCAGGATGTGCAGACAAAAATGTCTGACATTTGTGACTTTAAAGTCTGCTTTCTCGTTTCCATGTTGCTCTGCTGTTTATCTGGGTGCTCTTGACAAAGCATCTGCAAGGTATAAATATTTGCCTTTTGTATAAACAATATTGAAAATGTAGATTTGGAAATTTATCATCATGCATTGCAGACATGCTGGGGCTGTGTACACTGGCTTCTTATCTGACAAGTGAAGACAATACACTTGAGGGAGGGTGCAACGTTCTGTCATATTTGTAAGTATCAGATGCAGGATATTTGCAACCCTGGTAGGTCTGCATACTAGCTGTTCCAGGGTGTTTGCACTGACAATATTCCGGACTCTTTCAGACTGTAGATTAGTGGTTGTGTATGTATCCCAGTTTATGGTGGGATAGTTGAGACCATCCATGAATATGGTATTAGGCTGGGCTGTATTTCGAGTGACTCCAGTACATTCAAGCATGTGGTATGTTTATCCTGGGACAAAGACAGGGACCTAACCATACCTCTCAACTATACAGATTTTCACAGAATGTCCATATTTCAGCCTCATATTTTTTGGTCTATTTTACATAAAACTGAAGTTTTCTGACAAATTATGGTGAATCATTAAAAACTGAAGTTAGAAAATAATGACAGACATTTTAATTTCAAACTCTATACCCTTCAGAAAATTCATGTTAATTCAAAACCTATTATTCCATCAACTTTCTAAATTTATAAGAGCAATATTTAAAAATTGTCTCTATTTTGGGGCCTCTGCCCCACTTTTATTTATGGCTTTATCCAGATTTTATGTTCCAAGACGTTGAGAGGTATGCCTATAGGTAGCAAGGATACTGTATTGAACTTTACCTAAGTTTAGCTGCACATGGAGTAGCTCAAGCAGTTGATATTGTTTGACCAATCTTGAAGTGTGCTTGCTTTTTACGTAGATTGATACACCTCCAGCTCTTATCCTCTCTTGTGTGGTAACTGGCCTAAATCTGAGGAAGGCATTATAGCCTAGTACTGCCACTGTGTCCTCCATAACTTTAAGCTATGTCTCAGTAACTGCACAGATGTTAACACTCACCAGGGTGTGGAGCACTTCCAGAGAGTGAAGCTTCTTGTTGAGACTCCTAGCACTGAGCAATAACACCCGTAGTTTATCTTGCATATTATTTACTATTTTGGAAGGTTTATCAGACTGGTATTGCCTAAGAAAGGCACTATAGGGGTGGATAATGTTTTGGCCAGTATCTAAAGTCTACTGGGGACAGTTGCTCTGTCAAAGCAGCATAGTCTATCAATCTTGTCCTCAAAGGTGACAAATATTAGACCCCCTTAGAATGACAACAGTAACTAAGCCAATTGTTAAAGTCAATCATTTTCTGTTTATTATGTGGTATCATCCTTGGGGAAAGTAAAATGCTGCTCAGTGCTAGGCTCATACCTGCCTGGGACACAAAATCTGAAAGCTCCATCACATCTCCCTTTTTATAGTCCAGGGAGGTGTGTCTCAGGTCAATAACACCCACATGGACTATGACAGCATCATACTGGAACTTGTGTTTCAGTGTCCTGAGTGCACGTGTGATCTGGCAGATCCTTGCTCCTGATAGGCAATTGGCTGTGACTGCCTCCTTGCTCAGCCTGGTGAGGGGGGCATCAGTGTGTCTCACAATAGAGTCTGCAATGACCAATATTTTGGGTTGTGTGGCAGTTTGCCTTAAGGTCTTAGAGGTTGAGGCATGATTCAGAGAGTTCAAGAAACTCTTATATATAACAGTTTGCTAGAGCTAGAAGTGGTGGGGACTGCCATTTCATTATTTCACATGATATTGGAAAACAATTGCTTGTATTTTGAGATACATACAGGTTTGCAGGTTCTTATTAAGCTTATGGCCAAGGAGACCATTGAGGAGTACTTTATTAAGTTTTTGGGAAGGGAGACCATCGAGGAGCAGTGTCACATAACCCACTAGTGCTGGGAGATTAACAATGTCCCCCAGTAAGAAGACTTTCTTTGCATATTCCAGGTGAAAATTTATGATAACCCATAAAGTCATCTAGACTTGTTTTAAAGATTGCAATGGCAGTACACTGCTCAATATGTAAGGGGAATATGTTGCATTCAGTACCTGTCATGCAATTTGGTGATATTCGTGTGGTAGTGCAGGTTTAGGTCTGCAGAGTCTCCAAAGAACAAAGACACCTAGGCTCACCAAACACACAGACAAGCACAGACACACACTCACACACACACACACACACACACACACACACACACACACACACACACATGCACACACTGCTTCTTCTGTATTCCTTTTTTAAATTTTTTTGTAGCTCCCATAATTATACAATTTAACACAGGCAACATTACTCAGATGTCATTCGGTGCAAATGCACTAGGAAGAAAAGAAGGAACTAACTTATTTATTCATAAATCAAAACATGTTCTTATTTTTTGAGCATTCCCACAGAACATGCACATATGCATATTTATGTTAGCCTGTATACATGAAATAGTGAAAGGAAAACAATTTACATCATACAGTGGAGTTGTACTGAGTAGTATGTAAACAGGCCAACACTTCTGATAGCTCTTCTAACAGAAATAATTGGAATGAACACTCATTGTGCAAAGTAATGAATGAAACAAGCTATATTTTTACATTTCTAATTAGAATGGTACTATCATTCACTGAAGGTGAAAGATCGGCATGCAACACATCACTTTATGAGGTACAGGTACTGCAAGAAGTCTGCAAATTATGAAAATGCTTAATTGATTTTTTACATAGAAAAACACAATGTCATAGTGTTGCTATGCAAAGTAGTAGATAGAAGTGATATGGTATTTATAACACAACAATTGCTATGATTGATGTGCACAGTACTGGCATCTTAGTGCTACATCAGTCTACATGCACAAGTTTCTGTTAATATAACTGTGGTGAGCAGTATGTATGAGCATAGAAAAAAGGTGCAAATGCTAAGTAAAACAATCCTCAGGCTACTTTGTATTAGTTTTATGGCAGTATGGCAGATGTGTTGTATCAAAGGTGATAATTCTGTAGTAAAAATGTCAGTGCGCAAATTTTTATTTATTTATTTTTTTGCAATGTAATGCAAATTAATTATAATGGACTGTTGCAAAAAGGAGCAGATATGTTTTGCACACATCTGCCACAACGACACTTTACAAGTGACTGTGACATTTTGTGCCTTCCACTGTCACCTTGAAAACATTGGGCTGCACAACTTTAGAATTATAAAGAACCTTTGGTCAGTAATACTGCAGTGACAGAGGTATTTATTTATGTTTAGTTACTCATTTTGTTGCCAAACCCAATACTGCATATTTTAAAAACAAACATGACTAAACAATAAAAAAAGTGCTTTTTTTTCCATCTGACTGTTTTTCAGGTCTAACATTGTTATACATTCGCAAATATTTTGCTTAACTAAATGTCTCTCATTTCTGACCTCACAGACCATTCCCAACGAGTTACCAATTGTATTTATTTATTTAGTTATTTGTATTGGTTGCTTGATTGCTTAATTGATTGATTGAATGATTGATTCAGTGATTGATTAGTTGATTGATTGATTGTGCAGTGCTCCACTGCTTATTTTCCTTTGGTGAAAGCTTATCCGATCCAGCACAGCTTGGACATTTTTGTATTTGGATTTCTCCAGTTCTCCGATGCTATTTATATGTCTTTTACTCTGTTTCTACTCATTCCGAAGAAGCAAATTAAATTAATTAAGACGCAAAGACACATAAAAGTATTTTTATCTGAATCTTTCCTTTGCTACTTAACTGTGTCTTGTCTATATGTTCACACTCAAACCATCCACAAAACTTTAGCATCCCAACTCACCCTTTTCAGTTTTTCTTGCTTTTCATCACTTCTGTATCTCTCTGCATCTGATTTTGTTTTTCTTATCTCCAGATTTATAATAATTTATTCATATTTGCTTGCTTGTTTACCATGGCAGTGGAATGGTCCACAAGCAACCCATTTCAATCATAGTCTGGGAAATACAATGCAATTAAGAGAATCAGTTAAAAATCACCTGATACTACAATACAATACATGTAAGAAAGTAGTTAGGAATAAACATTTACACAGAAGTGGGATTACAGATGATTGACACAAGGTTGTAATAACATTCTATTCCACTTTCTGCTTTGCTGTGCATATATGAGTACAGTAATGGTAGATCTGCTTGGGGTGTATCAAGGATATGCAGAGAAGAGATAGGATTATAAAGACCATATAGTTTGCAAGGTAATTAAATGGAGAGAAAGTAGATGACAGAGAGGAATTAGGAAGCAGAACAAACATTTATGTGGCTAATTGCAGGAGTAGAGATATACTGAGAAAGTTTTAGGAGCTACTGATATCGGTTTGCTTGACTGCTGTTACCTTAAAGAAAATGTAGACTGGCCTTTTTTTTTTTGAGAAAGCCAATTAAATTACTTCTAAATATACTGTACACAAAATTGATGTAGATATCAATTGTAATGAGTCCTAGAGTTTAGGTCCAAGGATTAAGAATGCATGGTGTATAGTGGATAGGATGGCAGCAGGACTGGTTAGAAGTGGAACATTTTTCGCTATGGATCTATTTCTCATATTGCTTCTAAATTATAATTTATTTGTTATCACTACTGCTGCAGCTAAGCATACCTCGCAACTGCCCAGATTTTTGCCTCATATTTTTGATGTGGTCCTCATAAAATGTGTGGTTCTCCGAGAAATCACTGAGAATTGAAGTAATTAAATAATGACATATGTTTGGGTTCCAAATGTCTTGTCCTTCAGAAAATGAATGCTAACACAAAACCTGTTATTTGATCAACTTTCTGAGTTTATAAGAGGAATATTCAGAATCTGTCCCTATTTGCTGGGTGTTTGCTCCCCCTTATTATTTTAAGTTTTGTGCAGATTTCTTGTGCTGAGAGGTTTGAATATGTGCACTGCTTTATTATGTATTTCCTTCATAAATGTGCTATCCTGCATTCCTCTACTGAGCTTCTTGCTTTGCTTTAGACCATCCCTTGATTATTGACTGTTTTTTGTTCATACATTCTTCACTTTTTGTGTGACACGTCTCTTTCTGTCATCAGTGAAAAGGCCAACTTTTTTCTTGCAGCATTTCTGTAATGTAAAATAATAATAATAATAATAATAATAATAATAAAATAAATATTACCGCTACTGGCTCCATCAGACTCTCTCACAATTCTGACCTCACTTTCTTCATTATCCCTTTGGGCAGTTGCATGCAAGGTTTTAGAAGGATGCAACTATAACCCTTTTCTGAGTTTAATACCTTGGTCAGCCAGAGAACATTTTAGCCATGGTACTAGAAATTTTACTGAGTTAATGACTGGATATGGTTAAACTGTTGTTTTGTAGAAAGAGACTGTCATCCTTTCTTCCTGTGCAAGGGTTTATTAATCTATTAGCTCAGTATGGTGTACCTTCCTGGTTTAAGTTTATATTATTTGATTCTAATGTCATAATGCTATTCTGGTGTGTCGCATTCTGCCCAACAACAGCAAATCCATTTTATTTTCTACAGATGAAATGCAGAAACAAATACTATATTGATACACTTTATGATATGTATTTTGTTTAATCTTTCAAATCAAGTGAGAAGAATGTGGATGCCCAAAGAAAGATATTAAAGTACACAACATACAAAAGTAAAGTGACAAGGCAGATATTGCCCAGGGATGTGCCTCCATCTGTAACATAGAGCAATGAACCATCTTTTTCCCCCTAAAACCTTCAGGCTTATAAATCAGACACTGATCCATTTAAAATCTGCAAAGCATGTTTACTCAGTAATAGAGTTGATCTATATTGCTTTATTCCAAATAACTTTCTCATGCGATCCCCCAGATGTTGTGCCTTCTGTCTTGGATTTGTGACGTTTTGAAAGTACACCCCTGTTGACGCTAAAAGTAAGCTAATCAAGTCTTTTATGATTTGTGCCTGAAAGACAGCATTGTCTTCTTCAGACCATGAACAGGTTTTCATAAGCATCATAGTTCAGTGAAAACAAATGGATAATTGCATGTTTTTGTGTAATGCATTCGGGGCTTTATGTTCATGAAATTTTGACATACGGTACCACCATTCCCTGTCTATCTGAAAATGTTTTGTACTGAATATTAGATGAATCCATCATGCCTTTGTGGCATGTAACTCTCTTAGATGTGTATGCATTGCTATTCTTGCCCTTCTGGTCCCTAAAGTCAGTACATCTGTGAAACTTTTCTGTTGATTGATTATGCTGACTGATGATATACCCCTTGGACTGATTCACTTGGTAAAATATGGCCGCAACTGTGAGCATTCTGTATTGCAATATGTTTCAATAGCCATTGTTCTCCTCATAAAGTGACTATTGTACTTAAATGCTCTCCATACTGTGGTTCTGATTTAGAAACATTATATTGTTTTCTACCTTGTTTTGTCTGAAATAAAACATATCACTTCATATCTGTTCTTTAAAGACTATCATGTATTTTATCTGTCTCTAAAAAAATCAAGTGCTTTCTATACAAGAGCCAAAGTAAATGAAAATTAATCAGTTTGAGATGTAGTTGTGAACAGGCACATAAACATCCACGATAGCTGCAGGAACCATTGTTTTCCAGTTAAATGGGTTTAACTTGCTTTAATGAAATGTTGTGGCTACTTTATTAGAATTCATGTTGTGTAAGTAAAATGATTTTCAAAAGTTAAACTTTCTTATTAACAATGACACAATTTACTTTAAACTACCCATGTAAGGATTTCCACACTTTTATCTCTTTTTCTTTCCTTATTAATAGAACAGGTAAATATTTATATGGTCAAACACAACTAATCAGTCGCATAAATTTAATTTCTCAAAGCATAATGCACCAGAACTATTTCAGCTTTGTAGGCAACATCATTATTGCAGGTTAGAATAATGTCAGTGACTAAGCAGGTTACATCCAATGTTTAATGTAAGGAAACTCAGAAAGCTGTGACTTCTGTCCCTACACTTCATGTTCCAGTATAGATTCTCCACTGAATCAAGGGGGAAAGGAAAAGCGAGTAATTTATTTATTTTATTTTTATTTGCTGACCTTGGTAGAACACTGTTCTCCACGGAGGTTTTTCAGACTCAGCCTGGAAGTGTTGCTTGGTTAGGTGACTTGCTCAAAGTTAAACAGACAATGGAAGCTGAGGGAATCAAACCTTGGCACATTTCACCACAGGAAACATCTCATTAACAGCTCCTTAATTCTCTGCACTAACTTTCAAAAAGAAAAGAGAAAAGATGCACTTAATACAACAGAAAGGCAATAGGAGGTCAGGTGGAAATGGGATAAAGTGAGATACTGTAATAAGTAATAAAATGTTGTCTGTACAATCATAAATGTAACCATTGAAGCAGTTCCTTCAGTCTTGTTTTGGGGATAGTGGTATCCTTGAAGAAGTATATTTACAGGCTAGCAGTACAGGGGCAGAGCCATCTTGTAAAAACATTTTATGCAGATGTTCTTCGTGTTTCACTGTTGCAGGGGCAGAGGGGAAGGCTATTTCAAAGCAAACCATTTCTAAATGGATAAGCCATTGCATTCATTTCTGCTATAAGCACCATGGAAAACATATCCCCCAGGGGATCAGACCTCACTCCACCAGGGATGAATCTACCTCTACAGCCTTTCTCAGAGGTGTCCCTACCAGGGACATCCTAGAAGCTGCTACCTGGAGTTCTGTACATACTTTCATCAAGCATTATCATTTGCCAATTTTCTCTAAATCCAGAGCTGGCTTTGCCACTGTAGTCTTGAAGGGCCTTATAGCTGTCCCTAATGCTATCTAAATTCCTCCTCCCAACCATAGCTTTGGGAATCTACCCAAATGTAATGACTGCAACTGTGAAACATGAAGAACATAGTACAGTTGTGTACACTTACCATAAATGTAGATGTTCGAGTGTATTCACTGTTGCAGTCCTGGTTACCCTCTCTCCAGCCCCCTAACTTCTTTTGGCTACACCTCTACTTTCCTTTACTATGCTTACAACCCTTTTTGGTGTATTTGCTTTTTTGTTGGAGGTATAGCTTTGTACTTTTATATTTAATTGCTTCCCATTTGGGGGGCACGTGACATGTGGGGCAAGAAAAACTGATGTAATGGTGTCGGCTGCATGTTTTATACCCCTGACAACCTAACGTCATGGAAGAAGGGACAGCAACCGATGCAGGACCCAAGACTTTGTTAATCAGGACAACTGAGAGCTACTGCAAGCAGATAACCCACATGTAACGACTGCAACAGTGAATACACTTGAACATCTACATTTATGGTAAGTGTACACAACTGTACTTTCCTTTTACACTACTTATCAGGATGGTCAACTAAAGAGGTGGACAATAAGATTGGGAAATTATACTGTAGGAAGATTAACATTAAGAAATACAAGTAAATAAATTCTTCAGTTCTTTAAATAACAACATTCCATTTCTGTGAAGACTAAAGTGATAGCAGACAACACATTATTTTCTCAATTTTCTTAGTTTCTTAGTTTTTCTTTCCTCTTTATTACACCAGATTTTATGAGAAGTAAAGAAGTGTCCACACATCTTTATTAGTTCATAAAAGATAGTTATACTATCGCAAAATTTATGAAATATTCTCAGTATTAATTCTTTTAATAGCCAAGTGTCATTGTGTATTTCCTTATGATTTGATGTAGAGAGGTTTAATTTAGATTCAGCAGCTGTCAAAACTAATGGGATATGATATATTTCTATCAGAAAAAGAATAGGGTGAAGCAGCTCCATATCAAAGAATATCCAAAGAACTATACAAAGGATAGAATATTTGTGAACATACAGCTGGATGCTCTGTGTTATTTTATTTTTATTTATTATTATGTCTTTGGTTTTATTAAGAGCCCATGATTCTAGGGCCTTCTATTAAGGCCTTGCTGCTGTTAAATGTCTTTGAATCAATACTGACTCATGGTGACCCTCTGGATAGTTGTATTGAGCTATGTTCTGTCTTCAGACAGATGACTATTTACTAACAGAGAGGCATCCATTGATGTAATTATAGTATTACACCATGTTGCTGTTCTTCTTTTACACTGAACCTTGCAAGGTATGATGTCATTTTCTAATAATCCTATTGTTCTCATGATATGTCTGAATTATGAACAATATTGGCATTTGAGCTTACGTTGTTGCCTCACAACAAGAGGTTCTCCCGTTCGATTCTCGGCTGGAGCATCTTCTGTGTGGAGTCTGCATGTCCTCCCCGCAGTCGAGTGGCATTCGAAAGACATGCATAGAATGAGCATGCCTTTGTTGAAGGTTGGGCGTCAAGCTGGCACCTCGGCACCTGTAGAAAAAATCTACTGCCAACCATTAGCAGACTGGAGTTCCGCTGTGGTGAACCCTAACTGGGAAAAGCCAGAAGAAGAAGAAGAAGATTGGCATTTGAGCTTTCATGGAATACTTTGGTTTTTATCTCCTCCACTACAATAGCAATTAATTTGATGTCAGGCAGATCATTGTATATACAGTATTCTTTGACAACACCATAATTCATTACATCAATTTTTCTTCCTGTCTTGTTTCTTCACTATGCAGCTTTCACATCTATATAAAGTTATTTAAGCCAAATCTTTGTATGCAAATGTACAGCTCTACATTTGAAAGATCTTATTTAAATATTTTGTGTCCATTCAACCAAGTGGGATACATCCTGGATTTCTTGACTGCTTATCATTTCAAAATGGATCATTGAACCTATCAGATTGCATATTTATTGACTTTACCAGTTGTCAAGATGTTTGCCATCATCACATGCATTAAGTTATAAACCCATTGTACACTGCATTATTTATCTTGATAAGCAGATATTTCAGATTATCTTCACGTTTAGACAGTAATATGCTATCATCAGCTCAGTAAATGCTGTTAATAATTCTTCATGTGAACTCCACTTTCACATTAGCCTGCTCTGTTTATGATTTTTTTTTCTGTTTATGAATTATACAAGTGCGCAGAAAATATGCAGCCTTATTGTATACCTTTATCAATTTCAAACTATTTTGTTTCTCTTCTATTAAGACCCATTAAGACAGTTTGGACAAAGTCCCTTAACAATGGAGAATTTCTGTCAAATGTTCAGACGTGTGTGTGTATGTGTGCGTGTGTGTGTGTGTGTGTGTGTGTGTGTGTGTGTGTGTGTGTGTGTGTGTGTGTGTGTGTGTGTGTGGGTGTGTGTGGGTGGGTGTGTGTGTGTCTGTGTGAGCATGTCCAAAGGGATGGTGCCTTGTCTACAATTACTTTCTTTGCATTGAGTCCACTGACTACTGGGATAGATGCTAACTTACCAGACAACTTGAATTTGATTAAACAGGTAATCAGAATGAATGAATAAATTAATCTTTTTGCATGATCTGTATCCAGTTCATGAGAAATAACTTATAGGTCAGATAGAGCTGTAGCAAGTGTGGGGCAAGAATAGCCCCAATTAGTGGCATGATTAGCAACTCAATGTAGGTAGCCATCAGTGAAGGAATAGCTGCAGTAGTGCCAATATAAAGACCTCCTTGCTACAAATGAAATACTTTGAATGCTTGAGGACCCATTTTTTTTGCCTTAACTTGAGCCCATGATGTTATACCAAATACAAACCAACATTTTTTTTTTACATAGAAACTACTGGGATATTGTTGTTAACCATTTAAGACCTCATAGATGCTATAGGCATTCGTAACGGCCTTCACATTGATTTTAAACCCACAATTCTTTCTATTCATTTAAATGAAGACCATAAATTGTACCTCGTGTTTTATTAAAGTGATCAAAAAGCAACTTCAGTATTACCTTTTAGAGTTATCTTACTTGAATTATTCTCTAACCGTGTAAATATCCTATGTAACTACAGATGATAGTTGTATTTATTCTGATTACTTTATGATATAGATTAAGAGGAAATTTGTTATGAGTAATCACCAAAGCAGCTTAAGACTCAACATGAGTATGAGTTTGACCTTTTCATGGTAACATCTTGACTGTATCTTTACTACACAGAATTAACTGTAATTATTTGTACTTGTATACCACATACATGTTTGTACATTTACTTTGTAATTTTTCTTCATACCTATGTGTTCTAAGCAGTGCTTTTTGTCTTAGGTTGTGTGGGAAAAGGGTCCTGGCTGGGGATTAAATGCATGGCCATTTAATAAGTTCATAAAATGACTGATTGCTTATTATTGATGTTTTAAAAAAGAGACCTGAATAGGCATCTGTAATATACTGTTGAACAAACAAAAAAACGCAGGACAAAGCACTTCAAGCACCCAGGAAATCTTCAGCTATTCAGCTTTGTAATAGGATTAAAAGACAAAAAATCAAGAGTTCACTAATCAGTCATAACAGGCGAAAAAAAGAAAGAAAAAAGAAAAAACAAGAAAGAAAAAACATATAAATATATATAAATAAAAATATTTATTTATATATGTTTTTTCTTTCTTTTTTCCCCTGTTATGACTATGTATGTGAATGTTTTTGAGTTGTGCTATATGGGTTACCCACTTTATACCAAATCATGGCTAATTTAATATGTAAGTGGTTTAATTTTCACTAGGTGGCAACCTTTACAGTAGTGTAGGTGCTGAATAATACAATCTCTGAATTTTAAATAAACTTCTGATTAGTGAATTCTTAATTTATGTCTTTTTAGTTCCTAGTAAATCAGGTATTTTGTTTCATGTTTTCTAACTAATAGTTGCCACAATTATGGTAGTAGATGTGGTATTGTTTGTAATATTAGTATGAACTAACTGGTTTTAAAGAATAATTTTTAAACTGATTTTCCAAATTGCATTTTATGTATAGAATTAATTGTTTTTGTATGAGTTAATTGTTTAATTAGGGGGCAGATGGAAATTTGTTCTGGTGTGTATGTATATATGAAATGCCTTTGTGCCTGCTGTTACTTGTCTGAAGAAGTTTGGTCATTGCACCAGACGAAAAGCGCTTAACTTCATTTTTCTTTCAGTGTGGCACTACGTTTTGGTTTTAACCCTGATAAAGAGCTGAATAGCTGAAGATTTCCTAGGTGCTTGAAGTGCTTTGTCCTGCATCCTTTGTTTGTTCATCTATAATAAACAGTTTCAGAGACAAGGGACATTCTCCTCTGTTCATTAAATTTTATAGTCACCTAAATAAGCATATAAACTTTATATTAAAATAAATTTCAGTACTTTGAATACATAATCACCTGTCTTCCCTGTATGTTATTAACAATCATGGATTATATTCATCCTTCATTTTTTAACTTGAAGCCATTGTTTTTTCCCCTTTTCCTTGTTAAAAAGTTGTTTTGTTTTGTCATTCTATTGTCTTGTACCTCTTCCTCTAAACTCTGAATTGCTTTCCTTCTACAAAATCTCATACATATTGTATAATAATGTGTTTTGTCCATGTTTTTAAATTTTGGATTTTGAAGCTTACTTTATTTACAATTATTCATGTACTTGACTTTCTTGTTGCCCTGCTTGATGTGCTGTGGCATTATTTCCCTATTATTTTGTCGTGCTAGATCTGTCTTTATTATTCCTGCACAGCTGGCCAGTTTAATTTCTCTTCTTACTTTATGCACTGCATTATACAGCATTGTACCCACTTGTACTAACTCCCCAAATACTACACGACTTCTCTTGCAACTCATTTTACTAATGCAATAATCTTTTCCAAAAATATAACATCATTTTTGGCTGGCCAGTATCAGGAACACCCCTACCCACAAATGCCCCTACCATTAAAGCCATGCTTTGGCAAACATTGTGAGCTTCATTTTTTAATATTAACATCAGTTTCTCTTTTTAATTCCCAAGTCCACAATCAAATTTTATCTTTTAGTTTTGAAAATGTATTCAAAATATCTATATACTGTTTTAATCTGAACTAATTGGTTTGTTTCTAAAATTAAGTCATTTGTTTCTTTTTATTTATACTTATAGTATAAAATATGAAGTGGTACCACATTTTATACATTTTCCTGGCTACCAGCTGTCTCAGCATCTGTTCTGATTTGTCCTCATTTTCAAAACATCTGTTAAACAGAGTCCATTGCAATATGATCAAATCTTAGATATCTTCAATATGAATTCCTAATAGCGATGACATATTTTCCCATATGCAGTACTTGTCCAGTGGCAGGCTTGTCTCTGCAATGCACCACAGACATGATACAGTCTACCTCAAGGAATGCATTTCTATCAGTGTTCTGTTCTGCAGTTCAGGGTTCTCTGGCCTTTTGAAGTTCTAGTGTTTGCTGTTCTGTCAGAGTTACCACTTCCCTGTCATTTTGTGTTAAGTAGACTGACTTCATTTGGTAACTTTCTACTAAGCAACATCTCTCTGTGTTGTTGCTCTGGCTTCCTATACCTCTCGATCTGCACTATCTGTAGCATTAATCAGCATTTCCCACACAGTTCTTTTGATTAATACACATGACATCTACTCAGTCATCTCTGGTTATAAGCCAAAAATAGTATTACATTTACCAATTGAAACTCTAACAGGCTTTGTCTTTCTTATTCTTTTCTAGAAGCATCCTACCATCTTTGTTCTGGTACTCTGCAACAAAATCGTGTGGCCTAATACTCCTGTTTTTGGCTACCTCATTGTGAGAATGGCCTCCCACAACATTGGCTGTCTCAGCAGGGTAATGTTCCCAGTGAAGTTTTTTTTTTTTTTTGCCTAAATAAAATATGTTATTTTAAAAGAAAAAATGATTAATTTATAGTACACTCCTTAGTATTTATTTATTATTTATGAGGGGAATCAAGCACACCTCCCTCAAAATGTAACATCTGCCGGAGATATTTGGAGGGACACTTTTACACCTGTATCAGAAATAGCAAGCAATCCTGGCTAGCTGACAGTTGTGAATACCACTTGGTCTACTCATAGGTGTGTGCTGTCCATATTGTAATTATCTTGTGTATTTGTGTTAATAACTGAATTAATCCCCCAATAGTTTCCTTCATTTACTGTGTCCCCATGGATGCGGCATCAATCCTTTGTGTGTGTTGATACCATCTGTATTATATCAATAACACACTTGAATTAAATGATTGTCCACAATTTGTAATCCTCCACAAAGCTGGTTGGAGAAAAGATGTGCAAGTCCATTTTGATGTCGGACACTTAAATAATGGATTGAAAAGGGCTTATCACAGAGCCCTGAGATATGGACATGGTCACTGGACTCTAGGTGCAGGTTACTACGCACACTGCAACATATTTCTCTGTCACGTATGGGTTACATTTGTCTACCCACTTGGTGACATAGATGATTATGGCCACTTGTGACAGTTTCTCTGTAATACCTGACTGTTGATTAGTGTCAAATGTCTTGGCCAGGTAAAGTTACACAGGATGATAGCATTGTCATCATGCATATCCATGGTAACCTTCTTGAAAACAGTGAACAGATGTAACAGACATGATGTAGCCTAAGCAAATCAAATGTGGGTTCAGTACACAGTCAGGATATTACCAGTGTCATTTTAGAGAAGGTCCATGATGCCTACTTGGCCTACCTCACAGATGAGAAGAGTCAGGATGTGTCTACAACTCTATGCATAGGATGATGGCCCCCCCCACCTCAAATCAGAAGGATGCATGTTTTGCTACACACCCTTCTATGAGAGCATAGGTTATCTGGAGGCTTTGTTGACATATGGATCCAACTGAGTCTGTTAGGTCAGGTTTTATGCTATGCTGTAAGTGACGTGTAATGTTATCAGCGCCCATTGCTTTTGTTTTATTAGCTGTACAGCAAACACAGATGTGCTGTCCTGCTCAGAATAGAAACTGAGTAATGTTTTGCATGTATACAGGGTGGTGACATGAGACAGACTGTCAACTAGCTGATTGTTTATGTCAGCTGGGTGGGTACATCTGCTGACATCCACACACAAATCTGTGGTTAGTTGTATATTTCACTTAACATTTCAGATGTATTGGAATAAATGATTTGTGATAAGTTCTCCATATAGCGTTGGTCATCCATCACATTCCACACAAAATGTACCAATGTCACGTACTTACATCTCCTGCACATCATATGCCTATATGTGTTTCACAGGTAACCTATGACTGAGTGGCCTGATGTCATATCAGGACACATTAGACAACAGTTGTTTGTGGCTCATGCAGAACTTTTCCTGAGACGAATGCTAATAGTCACACAATGGTGCTACTGGCCACCTCAATAATCCTTGGGTGTAGCAACACAACTGCACTTACAATGAATTCCACAAGGTTGCAATTGCATTAAAACATGTGAGACATTGGTTGTGTATATCACAGCATAACAACCATGTGTAGAAGATAAGACTCATGTGACCATGTAATCAATATGAATTGATATTGATGACAGTCCCAGAATATTTAATGATGGTATGTAGACACATGCACACCTTTGCCGTACTGCAGGTGTCACTGAGATGGCAGAATGTGAACTGTGTAGATGGTTGATCTGCTCCACTACAAAAACACATGTCCTAATACGCCACCAGTATATATAACAGTGTATCATACCATGTCAACAGTTCTCAGGAGGCATATTAGTGCAGCTGTTATAGAAGGAGCATGTACTGCAGTGGCAACAATGGCCATCAATACATTATCTCACATCACAGACTGTAAGACCCTTTTGTAGCCATACTGTACATTCACACCTCAGTATAGCACATCAAAGACAACAATATAGAAATGTCAACCATTCATAAGGTCATAGGACATTATTAGGCTAATGGCCAACATCACATGAAATCCTAGCCATTATTATACCATGAAAACAATCCATATTATGTATATTATGGAAGGTAGTAAGCTTATTGTACATATGTGTATACGTTGATTACATTACATCCTGCCACTGTCCATATGGGACATATGCATCACACCATGAGAGAATCAGAAATCATACATGCAGTGGTCTTGATATGGCTTGGAGAGGCTCATGGAAGGACTCTGCTTCATGATGTGTGTATGCATATTTGATATGAGAACATACTCCACTCCTCTGCAGGAAGGATGTTATGTGGCCAGTGGAAAAAGGAGGATGGTGGATGCGTGGGGCTACGTGAAAGATTTTCCAGGTGGTAATGCAATGAAGAATGATTTCAAAGATCATACAATGGTAACATATGGCTGCAGTGTAAATGTGTTCTTTCCTTAAAAAGTTCTGTCCTTCTGTGTTTTTACATGTATTTTCATGGGATGAATGGACAGCAAACATAAATAATACATGCTAAAGAACACTTTCCATAGTTCACCACTGAGCAGCTGGCTTGCTAGTTCGATGGCAAAGTGTTTGCACATGTGAGATATACATTTATACTGCTTTCCCTGTTTGCACATAGTTAAGCGATGATCAAACATGAGCCTCTGCTTCATTGATAAAACTATGAAAGTTCTGTTGGTTTGCTTACCTCCAAACAATCATGTTAAGCAAACAGGCATGGCAGTCAGCACTGTGGATAGTAGTGAGTGTAAGAAACACACGTGCTGCCTTGCTGACTCTGTGGCAGCAGGTGTAAATGGACGGAAATAATTCTTTAGTCTATATTCACTGTGTGTTACCTTAGTGCAGAATGTTTAATCAGCATTGTACAGAGGTAACAACACCATTGAAGAGCCATTCAATGTCAATCAACAGTGGTGTGTGGTGCCAAACTCAACACAAACAGAGAAGACAAAAAATTAAGGGCTTCATTGTTTTTTTTTTTCACTTATGTGTGTGGTGTGTGATTATATTTTTTGGACAGATAAAACTTCTTAAAATAGGGTAGATAGGAAATTGTTGAAATGGGAGGCAAGCAGCAGGTAGAACAAAGGGAAAGAAATATAGGAATGTGCAAGAAGGAGGCAGGAAAGAACTATAGCTATCCAGTTCTTCAACAGTGTAAAATGAAAATATGTACAGAATATTAGCTGAATTTGGCCTGTCACTTCAACAAAGAGGGGTGACAACCATGCAATCATGTTGTATAGCCAATTGGATTGAATCAAGGGTGTCAAGAAGACATGTGTGCAAAGTGGAGAGCTATGTATGGGACAATATTTTTTTGTGGGATAGGGGCCCATTCTTTTGTTTTCACTTCAATAAGAGATGAATGTTAGGTAAGGGATGTAGGTATTTCTTGGTCAGGTAAGTAGAGTACATGAGGAAGCAAATGCTAACAAACAGGACAAATGAGACAAGACACAGGGATATTGAGGGACACAACATGTTGGGGACACCATGATTGGGGTTAAGGAGGGGATAATGGATGCCCATGCCTATCAAACATGGGAACAACAAAAATCTAGTCCTCACCCTCAGGACTGTCATCACTGTCCCTTTAACATACTCACTGTTGAAGTGCTTGGTGTCGTATCCTATGGACCATAAAAGAGAGCATCCTTTCCATCCATCATAGGTGTGCACCAATGGTGCTGAGCATGACCCTAGGCACCAAGCCTGGCAACTCCTGGTGGGTGATAAAATATCCACCTCCTGTAGTACTCCTGGAGGGTATCACACCACCATCTGCTGGGGTAATGCTACCTGATGCAGAGGGCCCAGGTAGTGCAGGGGCATTGGAAGCAGTACTGCCAGGTTGGGTCCCAGATGTGCTGAGCATTAGTGCAGGAGCCAGTGGAGCAGGGGCAAGCTGAGCCATGAGGGTTGACTTCCCTCCCTGTGCTGCAACGAATTTTGTGATTTGTCAGAGATGGTTGACATGGAAACATTTTGGCAACACATACAAAAATGAAAATAGAAGTAATGGTTTGGATAAGAGACACAAAGAGATAATTAGTACGATCATATGTGACATACAATGCATTATCACAATAATAAAGTATTTATCTCAACTTTTACATTTAGGTATACTTAACAACTTCAAACTCTAAGTAATAACTGCTCAAAGTAATCCTTACAATGTGCATATATTGCATGTGTGCTTGGTCAAATTATACATATTAAGTTAACAGCAGGGCATTTATGCCACTTCTGCTGAAATTAAATTATGTAATATTTTTAAAGGATTTTACTGTATATGTGTTACTTGTGGTATTTGAACACACAATGTGTGACTACAGTATTAGACTTGACTCCTACAGTTGGCTTGTGCTACAGACCGAAGCATGCATGCTTGCTTTCACAGTTAGGATAGGCATACTTAATTTGCTACTGCTGTCTAGAAGGGCAACACTTTAGCTAAAATAATAATTATGTTGGCTGCATGCATACCCCTTACTTCCCTTCATCTGTCTAGATTCTCAGCATTGGCCTCCCTATTTGCCATGATCTCTTGGTTGGCTGTGGAATAAAAAGAGGAGAACTGGAGAAGAACATTAAGCATACCAGTTCTGCATATGTGCAGCTGCCTATCTAGTTTAAATTCCCTGTATCTGTATACTTACACAACTGTGGGATGTCAGCAGACCTAAACTCACCCAGCCACTGGTTGAGTGTATCCTGCTTGTGCCTTTTGAAATCATTATACTGATACCTACACTGTTCTCCAGTGACTGGAATGCCATTCGCACTTGAGGCAGCCTTGGCCATACTATTCCATACCTCAGACTGGGAGCTGGTACAGTCCCCCTGCAAGAGCCTTCTGCTGTGGTGCTTTACAAGGAGTCCAGTGAAGATTCTGGACTCCTCAACCCCCCCATCTGAACCCTGAATTGGGTACCTTAATATCTACCAGTAGACATGTTCAACCAGGCAAAACAGCAATAGTTAAGAATGATTTCCTGCTAATGCATATTATCATTTTTACTACTAGTGGGCAATCCTGAACAACCAGGTGGGAGGGCAGGAGGCTGGCATAATTATTAAGGTGTTTACCTTACAGACATGAGGTGCAGGGTTTGATTCTCACATGGGGTAATTGGCTAAGCTTAAAACAGTCCAGAAAGGCAGTTAGCCTAGTACTAATCTATGAACCTATGAACCATGTGAACCAAATCTGTGCGACATTAAGTGTGAGCAACAGTGCCAAACAGAGAGGAAAGCGATTTATGAACTAAAAAAGGTAATGGGGCAATTGTCATTATTTTTTGGTTTGGATGCTGCTTTACCTATTACTTGATGTAACTTTGCATACATGCATTGGAGGTATAAATTATATAGCCTGACACATTTTTGGTGTGGCTTTACACACTGATAAATTTAATTTGTACAATGTGGGATTCAAACCTGTTCTTTAGAAACTGTAGATCAATGAGTGTGTATATACCTTTAAGAAGCTATCTCAAGGTCTTGTACTGGAGTATCAATACTAAGCACGTGCGAGCCTGGCTGTCTTTTTGTAGTTAGCTGTTGAGATGTGAGTATGTATGTATGTAAACTCTGTCTGTTAGTTTGGTTGTTTGTATTTAGAGATGCTGCTATCCATCCTGAAGTTTTTCTGTGTGTTAAAGCATCTCAATGTAACCTCAAACCTTATTATTATTTGTGTTAGAGATGAACAAGTAACATGGTGCTAAAAGTGGCATGTCTAAAGTGCATGAAGTCAGAACTGGCACATCCAAGGGGAATGAAGTTTGAGACAGCATGACTCAATTTAAGGCACTTGCCCAGATGCTGGTGGAATAGAGACAAGTGGATCATCCTACAAATGTGCAAGCTTCACAAAATAGGTCAGAAGCAAATTTAAATATTAAAACTTGCTCAACTCTATTTCTTATTCGTATAATATAAGGGGCATGCAGAATGTTCTAAATGATATTCGCATAAACGGATATGTACGTTATTGATAAAAATATTGAAATTACTATAGAAAATGTTTGAAATAGAGTCCTCATTTCATAAAACAAATAAAAAGGGGAAATGAACGCATTTTTTTTGCAAAACATATGTATTTTTCGTATTAAGCAAAGATATCCAAGTCATCTGAAGTGTACAAAGTATTTGCTTGTTTGCGCAGTGTTAATAATTTAGCTGCGTCAGAAGCTGTAGAAAGGGAATGCTCATTATTGCATGCACCTGCTATCTATGCCGAAGAGGAGGAAACCATCATATTGTTGTACAGGCTGAATCAAGGGAGGGCCCAGAGTGCTTAAAATATAAATTTAGGGAAATGTGTAACCTCCAGATAAATATTACAATGGAAAGCCATTTATTTTACAGATGGGATCAAAAGATTGGTGTAACTTTTGCAGCATATATAACTGACCTGAGAAATAAAGCTAATACATGCAGACTTGATGATTTAAGGGATGAGTTGATAAAAAACAGATTTGTGTGTGGTATAAAGATGATGCTGTGAGAAAGATTTTGCTTTGGGACAGTGATTTAACTTTGAATAAGGCCATTGAGATTTGTCAGTTATACGAGCTTACAAAAAAGCACACAAATATGCTTGCAAATGAGAATAACTCTAGAAGGCACAATGATACAGCTCATGTTGATAGTATGCAGCACGTGGTTAAAAGAAACAGGTCCAAGCACATGGCAGCTGCAATCCCTGCAGTACCTACTGATACTTTCTAGCAAGTTCCAGAATTCGCACAATCTCAGTGAAGCATAAGAGTGAGTCAGCAAACTCAAAGCAAAGGCCACAATCTAGTTTCATTGCCAAGTGTCATAATTGTGGTGGAAGCCATGAATCTAAAAAGGAGAACTGTTTAGCTTTTGCTCAACAATGCTGTTTGGATAAATGGCAAACCCATATATCTCAAAGATGATACAGGCTCCAAGTGCATTGTTATGTCAGCAGAAACATTTGCTAGAGTGTGTAAAGGTGAAAGGGTTTATGTGGTTAGGTGTGCAAAACTTGCTGCTTATGGAGATGAAGAAATTCAAACTGAAGACTCAGTTGTGCTTTCATCTTACTCTGCTGGAAGATGCTATGACTTATTATTTTATGTGGTCAAGATTATTAATCTTTATTAAGGCTCAGAGACATTTTGACAATGGGACTACTTTCATTTAATAAGGAGGTCTACGATGTTAGCTTGAAAGACCAGTACTCTAATTTTGCCCAGCACATTTTTTCAGGTCTATATTAGATACTCAAAGTTTCTGAACTTCGAATACGATATGGTTGACACCATATCATCAAAGTTCAGTAACATCGAATACCTAATATAAAAGTAAAAAACTCAGGAAACAAAACTACTACCTGTAAGAAGGGGGGCAAGCTTCTCTTCACTCATCACATGGGGGTCTGCACCCCCCCCACAGCCCACTACTTAAATATACCAACTCCGAGACCGCACTACATTGTAGTAAATGGAAATCTCCCCTTACAGAGATTTCCGTTTACCTCTTTGATATTCTGCAGTTTTGCTGTTCACATGTCGCCAGTGTCAGATTCTACATTGTCGACTTTCGCAGATTCAGTATAGACCCCATTTTTTCTACCTATGCTGATTTTTTCTAAGACAAACTAGGCAAATTTCCAGTTGTGTACTCCATGAAGTTTGACCCAGAGTTCAGTCCAGTTATCAAGCCAGCACGTAAGGTTCCAATAGCCATGCAGGACAGAGTTAAAGCCGAGTTAGATGAAATGGTGCAACAGGGTGTGATTTGCCTTGTTGAAACTTCAACAGAATGGGTATCTTCCATGGTAGTAGCTCACAAGAAAAGCTCAGATGACACTGGAATATGTATTGATCCATAAGATTTGAATAAAGCACTAAGAAGATCTCGTCATCCAATGCACACAGTCGAAAAAGTCGCAGCCTTAATGCCAAATGCCACTATTTTATCTGTCTTAGTTGCAAAGAGATCATTTTGGCAGATTCAGCTTGACAAAAAATCCTCTTTACTCACTACTTTTAGTACTCCATTTGGCAGGTACAGATTTTTGAGAATGCCATTTGGGATAAATTCTGCAAGTGAGGTTTTTCAGCGTGCAAAGGGCCAAATTTTTTCTGGGTATCCTTGTGCTATTATAGTAGATGGCATAGTAGGAGGAGTTTGTGATGAAGCTGGGCATGATAGAAACCACAGAAAAGTTCTAGAATGGGCACATGAAGTGAATCTTAAGTTCAACTCACATAAATGCAAATTCAGACTACAAGTAGTTCCTTATGTTGGTCATTTATTTACAAGTACAGGCCTACAACCAGATCCTTCAAAACAAACAGCCATTTTCAAGATGCCAGTTCTAGACAATGTTTAAGCCCTGCAATGTTTTCTTGGCATGGTCAACTATTTAGTCAAGTTTATTCCAGATTTGAACCAACTGTCAGTGCCACTCAGAGAGCTGACACGTAAATATTTATCCTGGTCTTGGTTAGAGTAACTTTAAATGTCCTGAAACAGAGAATTGCTAGTCCACCAATGCTCAGGTACAATGATGTTCATAAATCAGTTACACTTTCCTGTGATGCTTCAAAATTTGGTCTTGGTGCAGTCATTCCACAAGAAGAACAACCTGTTGCCTATGCATTGAGAACTCTTACCCAAACCGAACAGCAGTACATTCAAACTGAGAAAGAGCTTTTGGCAATTGTGTTTGCATGTTCAAAGTTCCATGATTATGTTCATGGTAGACTTATCCAGATCAAAACAGACCACCAACCATTAGTCACTATTCTGAAAAAGCCAATGCTTTCAGCTTCAGCCAGACTGCAACGCATGATGCTGAGATTGCAAAAGTACAATTTCAATCTTGTCTACAAGAAAGGCAAACTTCTTTATCTTGCTGATCACCCAGAAATATCACAGAACAGAATGATAATCAAGGTTATCATTCAGTTGATGAGCAGAGAGATCAAACAGCCACAAATCCAGTTTTACAGAGGCTCAAACACTTTATCAATCAAGGATAGCTGTCAAAGCAATCTAGTTTACCTCAAGAAATGCAACCTTATTTTCCATACAGAGATGAAATTTTGGCTGACAAAGGTATCATTACGAAAGGTTCAAAAGTTATTGTCACAAAGTCCTTGCAACCTGAGTACATTACTATATTGCATCGTTGTCACCCAGGAACTGAATCTACCAAAAGAAAGGCAAGACAGATAGTATTTTGGCCTTCTATGTCACAAGACATTGAGAGAGCACTTTCTTCTTGTTCAGTATGTAGTACAAAACCTCATCAACAGAAGGAACCACTTGAGCTTAACCAGATTCCAGAGCTACCTTGGTCGACAGTAGCCACAGACATCTTCAAGTGGAATAGTCAACATTATTTGGTGTTAGTAGACTCTTACTCCAGTTGGTTCGAGATTGACTTACTTCCCAACCTAGCAACCACTACATTCATTACTAAGATGAAGTGTCATTTTGCTGTGCATGGTAGCCCAAACAAAGTTATTTCTGACAATGGCACACAGCTTACAAGCCAACAGTTCAAAAGATTTGCTAGGGAATAGGACTTTACTCATGTCATGAGTAGTCCAGAGTACTCGCAGTCAAATGGTTTAGCAAAACATGCAGTTCAAAGTGGAAAACAGTTATTAGTGAAGTCAAAACAAGATACTAGCAATGTTTTCCTGAATCTCTTGAATCTCATAAATATTCCTTGTGATAATCATCTTGGTTCACCTGCTCAGAGACTTCTGTCGAGACAAACCAGAACCACATTACCACTCAGTAGTCAATTGTTGGTTCCATGTCTCAAGAACTACAGATCAGTAAAAGCCAATCTGTTGAAAAAAGCACCTAACCCAGAAGTACTACTATGATAAGACCAGCAGACCACTCAATCCATTATGAGAAGGCGAGGTGGTAAGGATGCAAATGTCCAAATGTTATGACTGGATTGGTGTCATGAAGAATATTTGTCCAGAGCTGAGATTGTACATTGTGAAAATAGAAGAAGGAATCTTTAGGCAAAATAGGAGGCATTTGCCACTGATATCTGAGCCTATACCACAGCAAATAGCCTGTGAGAAAGACTCTTTATCTCAACATGAGTTGTCCGGTATTTCAATTCCAAAGGAAGTTCCAGATGACATTCCTGTTCTTAGAATTAATCCAGACGTTCCTGATACAAGTTGTGCACTGCAGACTGTCCCTGTTGCTAATTTTAGTCCCAAATGTTATGTTACGAGATATGGTTAAATCTCTAAACCCTGTAGCAGATATGAAGCAACTTGGACATGAACATTGTAGTTTGTTCCTGATGTGCACAGTAATGCATGCCTATCTCTGTTATTGTTTTGCATAAAGGGCAATATTTTTAAGAAGGAGGATGTAGATCAATGTGTGTGTGTATACCTTTAAGAATCTATCCAAGGTTTTGCACTAGAGTATAAATACTGAGCACGTGCGAGCCTGATTGCCATTTTATAGTTAGATGTTGATATGTGAACATGTATATATGTAAGCTCTGTCTGTTAGTTAGTTTGTTTGTATTTAAAGGTGCTGCTATCCATCCTGATGTGTTTCTATGTATTAAAGCATCTAAATGAAACCTGCAAGCCTTCTTATTAATTGTGTTAGAGATGAACGAGTGACAAAAAACAAACATATTCTTCCACACAGGTGATTTTTCATCCTTGCCACGGAAGAAGTTCTTGTCAAGCATGCTAATTACATAATATATATGTATATATATATATATATATATATATATATATATATATGGATCTAGAACATTTCACTGAAAGCACATTTCACCAAAACTCAAATGACCGAACACAAATCACCGAAAGCACAATTCACTGAAACACATTTCACCGAAAGTTGTATATGACCTTGTCCCCACTGTAGTGTGACCCTCGAGTTAGTATATACAGTAGAGGGGGTGTGGGGAGCATAGCGCCCCACATATTTTAATTATATCATGTTTGGATAAGAGTAATATATTGCAGTTGCAAGTATGCATGTATATAGTTCAAAACATTTAAAATATGTGGGGGGGGAGGCTACACCCTCCACACCCCCTTACTATACTAACTCCAGGGTTGCACTACAGTGGGGACAAGGCCATATACAACTTTCAGTGAAATGAGTTTTGGTGAATTGTGTTTTCAGTGAATTGAGCTTTCGGTGAAAAGTACACACTAATTTGACTTTCGGTGAAATGTCCTAGATCTATATATAGATATATATCTATATCTATCTATATATATATATATATATATATATATAAATATATATATATATATATATATATATATCTATATATAAGATACATAGATGTATAGATATACATATATAGGTTTAGTATCAAAATATACATCGGCACTTACTTGAAGCAAGGAAGGTATAAAGGCTGTTTTCAAGCTTCCTTAATGCCGATCCAGAAAGTGTTCAGATCTGCATTAGTGAATGGTAGTATGGATTCACTAATGTGGAATTGATGTTCTAATAACAGATCATACTACAGTGGGGATCGGGAAATTTACCCCTTTCTCACTGTAGTGTGATCTTGGAGTTGGAATATATAATATGCAGAGGGTGAGGAGGGCACAGGGGGATTTGCTCCCCTGCAAAAACATTACCAGTAACATGGACTCTTGACACTGGAAATTCTAGTGTTCAAATGTTGATTCCTTGTTACCATTTCCGAAATGTTGGTAATTCATTATTACCAATTTTAGCAAACTGATTAATCACCCAAGTTCTAATTACCGCATCAAGCCTTTGTTTGTGTAATTTTGGCAAACTTGTTCGATCAAAAGGTGGAAAATTATTTTGATTTTCCACATTTTGATAGTAAACACACACACTCACACACACACACATATATATATATATATATATATATATATATATATACATACTGTCAGTTTTGCACACACAATTACTAGTCCTGCTGTCTGCTGCACTGTTTACATATCTGGCAGTGTTATTCTGGTTGAACATACTGCTTGCATTGTTTAAACACTGCTCCCTTCTGCTCTGACTTACCAGTTGTAGCTTACTTAATCAGTGCACATAGTAGCATTTTTGTCCCAGCCTGATAGTGCTGCCCCCAGCTTGCTAGGTAGCTTTCCACATCTTAATGCCACTGTTTAATACCATTTGTGGCAATCTATACTGTTATGTAACTCAGTTAGCTTGTAGTTTGTTAACTTTGCTGTAAGCTATTACCTCTGCTGCTTTCTCTGTTTTCTCTATAAATATAAAGCACTCCTTCTCTGAACTCCTCTATCTTACCCCAGCCCCTGCTATCTCCTGTTCCAACTCAAACACTTCATTTCTAACTCCTGCATTGAATTCCCTCTTCTAATATGCATTCATTCTTCTTTTCTAGACTATAACTTGGCTAAAACCATCAGTGAGGAATATGCCTCTGCCCGGCCTGCTGGAAAATAAAAACAACTTGCCTCCTCACTCTCAGAATTACAAACCTGAACCATCTTTAAGTGTGTTACCCTGTACTAAATTTTCTTTTATGTAATTTAGCCTAGGTATAAATAACTGAAGCACGTTACCAAACCAGACTTACTCTCCTGCTGCCTTCCTGACTAGTTACCCTACACTTTTGACTATCTCTTCACCGCCAGAACACTTCCATCCCACCTGCTTTCTACCTATAATTGTCCCACTCCTTCCCTCTACTCTGATTTACCCTATCCTTAGTCTCACACAGCTTCCTTCACTGCCCCACTCTTGTGCAGATATATTACAGTTAAAAAGTAACTCATACTTCTGCAACCTCTCTGATGGTTTCTGTAGCCTCCAGTTTCCAGAGTACTGCTCCAACACTGACCAGAACTCCAACTCTACTACTCCTCCCCAAATTCCTCCTAACCAAGCCCTCTTCTCTCCTAAACCTATCCTCACCACTTATATTAAATCTCTCCTCCAAAAGCTAAAACCATGTTCTCCTTATGCTGATAATATAAATACTCTTTCTCAAACTTGCAGCTGAATCTATAGCCTATCCGGTTTCAATACTTATAAATAGATCAATTCACAAAGCCAGTGTCCTTGATATCTGGAAATCTTTCGATGCAATACCCCTACACAAAGGTGGTAACTCCACTAACCCATTTAACTTTATACCAATAGCTATTTTCTCCCCCTCTCAAATTCCTTGAAAAATGTATACACACTCAGCTTCTCAAATTTCTCATCCAAGAAAACCTTCTGACACCTACCCAACATGGTTTCGGTGCAAACCATAGTATTATTGCTGCCCTCTTATCTTTCCTTCATACTATAGCTGAAGCCCGTGATAATAACAAACTTGTCTCATGTCTATTCTTAGACGTTTCGAAAGCCTTCAACACAGTATCCATGCTAAACTCCTAACCAGGTTAGCCAACCTCATTCTTATCAGCTTCCACTCTTGAATGTTTCTCCAGCTACCTTTCAAACAGACTGCAGTCTGTCAGAAGGCAGTCCTCCTGCTCGCCCTTCCTACCCATCCATACAGGTGTTCCTGGGGCTCCATCCTGGGAGCCCTTCTATTCAGTATTTTAACTAATGACCTCTATACATCTTGCTATCATTCCATTCTTATTCAGTATGCTGATGACTCTACACTCATCTCCTCTTCTGAAAGCATCTTGCAACTTCACACTAATACCCAAAACTCTTTTCTCTCAATACGTGGGAGGCTGGTATAATGGATAAGGTGTTTACCTTACAGACACAAGGTGCAGGGTTTGATTCTTACATATGATAATTGACTAGGCTTAAAATGATCCACAAGGGCAGTTAGCCAAGTAGTAATTTATGATCCTAACAGAAAGATGGCTCACCAAAAATCAGCTTATTTTAAATCCTAAACAGACTAAACTTTTACTCTTCCTCCTAAAATTGCTTTCACATCTCAAACTCACCTTTACCATCTCATCCTTAAATAAAATCATCATTAATGTAGAATCCCACACAAAGATACTTGGTATAATAATATTTGATGAATTAAAATGTAACCTTCATGTCCAATAATCCATTAAAAAAAAAAACTGGGTCTCCTCTATAGGAGCAAAAAATTCCTAACTCTAGACTGAAGACTCTCCTTGACCCAAACTTATCTGCTTCCAAGCCTTCTCTATGCTGCTCCAATCCTTACAAACCTAAAATCTTCCTTAATTACTAAGTTTGAACAGACATACAACAAAATCACAAACTTTGCTGAAAGCCTGCCACGTACCTCTCACCACAGCATGACATAAAGAACCTACGATGACTAGAATGTTCCCATCAACGTCAACTTTCACAACTCCACATAACTAACATCTTACTCAACAAATCTTCAGCCCACCCATCCCTTTCCAATTGTATACCTTACTATACCCTCACACGCCCACTCTGTAGCACAGACCAACCTCTTCTGCAATTATATGAATGCAATAAAGCTATTGGTAAAGTATTATGTAAATATTCAGTATCTCAAAATTGGAACAAACTCCCACTCAGCATAAGAAGCATTACACATTCCAATAGTTTCAAAAAAACAACAAACAAATTCCCTAGCTAAATCATGGATATGCCCTTGTCATGACCACGTGGACACCCTTACCTCTTCCTTCTGCCACTGCTGTCTTGCTCTGCTACTTCTACTTGTAATCACTTTCTGGATGTTAAGACATATGCAGCTATACCCCAATTCCTTATATAATATGAACAGGTATTAAGCTACTTTTCATTTGTTTGGTCTATTGTATGTAACATAATTATGTTTTTAAATGTTTTCTGGATTTCTCAAATTTGTTAACTGTCTTATATTGTAATTTTTTTTTTGCTTATTGCTTCTTTGTTTATTTTTGCTTTGCTTATTTCTTGTATAATTTTCTATGTATTTGGAGCTTTTCTCCTCAGGTGTCGACTGAAAATGGGCTTGAGCTCAGTTGGACCAATCCGGTTAACAAACGTCAAATAAAAAAAAAAAATATATATATATATATATATATATATATATATATATATATATATATATATACATACACACACATACACATATACATATAAATAGATATACAAGTGACAGAGTGAGGAGTTGACCAGGTATGTGTGTGACCTGACAAGGGCTTCTACATTCATGTGTGTATGCCATCCAAGCCCAGGGAAGACAATTATAATTACAGAAACATAATATTTTATATAACTTCTGTCACACATATAATTTATGAGCTCCACTCCTATACAAAATTATTGTTATATATAATTATGTTTGAATTTTTTTTTAAACTTAGTGGAGAAGCATTAAAAAATTGGGAGTGTGCTAGATTAGAATCCAGGCTCACCTGCATTGCAGCTCTACACTGACACCTGCTGCCACAGGAACAGATAGGTAGCAGCTGTATATTTTCATATTCATTATTAAGTCTGTTAATCACCACTTAATACCACTTAGCGTGTTTGTGCAGGAGAAACCATATAGGATACAATGTATCCATTTTGAAATTGTCTACTGTCTGCTTCCTGTCTTCAGATGTTCTACACCTGCAGGTGTTGAGGAAGGTCGTTAACTGCTGCACAATGCCACTTAGTGGGTTTGCGTGATAGAAAGCAAAAGATGCAACAATGTATCCTTTTTGAAATCAAAAATATCTGCATCCTGTTTGTAGGAGTTCTGTCTGCTTTCTATGTGATCCATTAGTCCAGGTTTGCATGAAGGTAAGTGACAAGAAAACATGACAAGCAAAGCTCACTTTGTTTTATCCTTGCCAGCAGTGTTTATTACGTTTCATCCTTAAAAGATAAATGTGTGACTTGATCCATGATCTACAGATAGTATATACTGTGTGGATCAACATGTTTAACAGATGTGCTACACATACGCACATTATTCACTGGTGTAGTTTATGTATTATTTATCACAGAAGTACATTACATGACATCTAGTCTATTTATCCATTTCCCTTGTTTGAGCTAAGCCATGTGCCATGTAAATAGAGGTATTAAAATAAATTAATCAAATAAACAACACTTCAGATTAAATATTAATACATATTAAACATTTTTACATAAATCTGGATTTGATTTGTCACACCAAAGAACCTACAAAACATGGTAAGGGTCTCATCTATTCTATTTATCTATTTCCCCTGTTTGAGCTAAACCATGTGCCATGTAAATAGAGGTATTAAAATAAATAAATCAAATAAACAGCATTTCAAAATAAATATTAATACATATTAAACATTTTTACAGAAATCTGGATTTGATCTGTCACACCAAAAAACCTACAAAAAATGGTAAGGGTGTCTTATCCCTTTTTTCTGCAGAAAAAAAACTTAGCAGCAGAACTGCAAATCATTGTGCATACAAGCAAGCCCATTTCATCCATGGTATTAAGAAGACATTTAACACTTTCACTTGTTTGTACGTGTTAATTACATGTTTAGCAGCAATGCAGCTCTGTCTTATGTTTGTATTGAGTTCAGCCTTCTCTTATCTGAGCAGTGATCTCAGACATGCAGTCTATAAGGCATTCTGTATTGCCCTTAAATGTATGAAAATATTAAATAACAATAATATACAGTTTTCAGCAAATGCAGGGGAGTTTGGATATTAGTGAAGAGAAACTGAGAAATGTGTGCTGCTCACTTACATTTAAAACTTTGATACACTTATTTCTATACTTTGTAAGTGTATCCTGGCTGATACACCAACTGCAGGTAAGGGAGTTTGAATTGTTGTGTATTCCTTCTCCATCCCACTAACCATTCACAATTGCACTCCATTAGCAACAAACACTGAGGTAGTACTTACATTATGTTTACATCTGCAATAGGAAGCCAACAGTTTGGGAATTCATCAGTTCCAATCAGTTCATACCTCATTTTCATCTTCACTGTGCTCAGAGGTTTGAGTTTACATAGACTAGATTCAAACCTTATGAATCTGGTTCTGTTTGTTAAATTGAACACTAAACCAGGCTATCTTTTGTTGTCGAGGGTTCCATTGCACCCTTGTGGCAGAAGAGTGCAGTTAGGACTTATCTGATTGAAGGTTGCTGGCACAGGACTCAGTTTTGAACTGTTTCATTGGTTAAATTGTTCAATTCAGTTTGCTCACTGTTTAACACAGCTCCACAGAGTTAGGTTACCAGCCCTGCTCTGCTGCATTCATCTGTGCAATCCAAGGAGTCTGTTGCATTCTGCTAACCATAAGTACAATTTTATATTGCATTTTCCTCTTTGTATTTTTGCTATATTGCTGATTTTTTAAAAATTGTTCTTGCTGATTTGTTCCACTTTTTCTCTGCTGTATCATAGACTAGATTCAGACCCGCTGAATCTGGTTCTGTTTGTTAAACTGAGCACTAAATAAGACTACCTTTTATTGGAGAGGCCCCCCCCCTGCACCCTTGTGGCAAGACAGTGCAGTTAGGACTCATCAGATTGAAGGTTTCTGGTACAGGGCTCAGTTTTCAGCTTTTTTATTGGTTAAGTTGTTTAATTCAGTTTGCTCACTGCTGCTACATAAGTTCCGTGTTTTCACAGGTATGCTCTTGTTTTAACACAGCTCCACAAAGTCAGGTGACCAGCCAGTGCTCTGCTGTATTCATCCTTTTATGTGTAGTGCACCTCCATGCACCATCACACACTATGGCTCAGTGGGGATAACCAGTGGTGAGTATAGACGCAAAAACTTCAGGAGGTACATTTTCCCTTAATAGCTGCCCATGATCTGATGAGAAGTCCTTAAATTGTGCTTAGCTGCTCAGAGAGCACCTCAGCTGCAATGTTGCCCCTGAGGCAGTTCCAAAACCACCAAATCTACAATAGTCTCATACCACATAGAGAACCCCCACTAGTATAGACCCTTTATAGAGCACCCCATTAGTACTGACCCATTTAGAACACCCAGCTATGCCACACCCCTACATTTTCTCTCTCCACTATGAAAATATGATTTAACCTAGCATTATGGATGGTCAGTTTCCCTCCATTTCTTCTACTAGCCTAATTGATATGGATATCTTGAGGCAGGGTACCAACTGCCTCATGTACACTGACAACCCCCTACTCTTAAATCACCTAAGTGCAATTTGTGAGAGATGCATCTACACTAAGATTCTGTAATCCTTGTTCTCTTGCCCACAGAAGAGTAACATAGAATAGGTTGTCAGCTCACATACTACACCTCCTACGCAAATCATGCACTTAAAACATAAACTATCATACACTGAGGTACCCACCAAAAACCTACCTAAACACCAGAGATCTTCCAAACACAAACATGCTACACCTAATATAGCACCTACAACACTCAATACACATAAAAACACAAGTACCAGTGTCTCACCATAAGCCCCTAAGGCAAAACACATATAAACCAAATTTTTAGTCATAGGGGACTCCATTGTGGGACACACAGATGTCCCATTCACCAGGCTGGACAAGGAGAAGGTTACAGTCAGCTGTCGATCGGGTGCCAGGATCAGTCAGATCAGACATGTACTCAAGTCTCTCAACAATAAGTACTGTTATGACTCTTTCATAGTTCATGTTGGTTCGATGACTTGAGATGTACCTAACTGGACTATATGAAGAGAGATATGATTGATCTCTGTGAATATGTGTCCCAGGCAGGTATGTCCCTAGCCTTGATCAGAATTATACCCTCACCTAGGATGATACCACAATATAAACAAAAACATGATTGAATTAAACAATTGGCTTAGTTTCTAGTATCATTCTAAGAGGATCCAGTTTCTGTCAGCCTGGGATGACATGATTCATAGACCATGCTGCTTTGCCAGAGGTGGTCTTCACCTGTAACCACTAGGCTTTTGGTTATTGGCTAAGGTACTTGCCTTCCACATAGTGCCTTTTTTAGGCAAGGTCTCAAGAACAAAATTTCTGTCATGAAAATATCACTCATAAATAAATTAAAGGTTATGATGCTGAATGCAATATCTGGAAGCACTCCTCTCCCTGGAGGATGTTGATGTCTGTGCAGTTGCAGAAACTTGGTTCAGTGCTGCAGAGAGTACCCTGGCCTTGCAAGGTTACAATGCTTCCACACTTTCAGACCACAAAATGAACATGTGAGAATCAAAGGAGGATAAGGAGGATCTGTCTTCATCAAATATAAATAAACATGTAGACTGATTAGATAGGAAAACTCCATGGAGTTACTCCAAGTTCAACTAACTGTTGGTAAGACCCCCTTTCAAGCCATTGTTAGCTATAGGACCCTTCACTGAACCAATATATCCACCCTGCTTATTTGAACGTACTTAACTCAATCAAATTACAACCAAACATTCTAGTCATGAGCAAAACTTATGCAAGTATCAACATTTTCGCAAAAAGGTTCCTGGATTTTGTTAACACTAATGACCTGGAACGGGTCTACTTCATATAACCTAAATTTCATTTGACTGAAATTCATTTGACTGAGACCAAAACACTGAAAGTTCAAAAGACTGAAAACTCATTTGACTGAAACTTTTTCCAACTGTAGTATGATCCTGGAGTTAGTATATATAGTTAGGGGGGGTGGGTGTGGGGTGAAGCCCCCCCCACGTACTTTATAGATTTTAAACCATACACATGGATATTTATAACTGCAATGAATAACTCTTTGCAGAAAACAATATTTACCTAAACTATGTGGGGGGATTTGCTCCCCACACCCCCCAATGTGGGGGGCTGTGCTCCCCACCACCCCTAACTATATATACTAACTCCAGGATCGCACTACAGTGGAGAAAATGGCATATACCTTTTACTTTAATGTGTCAGTGTTATTAGTTTCAGTCAAATGAGTTTTCAGACTTTTGAACATTCAGTGTTTTGGTTTCAGTCAAATGAATTTCAGTCAAATGAAATTTAGGTCATATGAAGTAGACCCACCTGGAACAAATAGTATGCAACCCCACAAGGGGCTCAAATATTCTTGACTTGGTCCTCAGCAACATGGGTGACCATTGCACCACCACAATTATAGGGCCCTCACTGGTTAAATCTGATCACAAATCAGTCACATCTGAAGTAGCTATAACACCTGAATCTCTTAGGTGAAATCAGGGTAAAAAAAAAATCACCAAAGCTAAGTATACCCTCCTAAGGGATGGCATAAATAATTTCCAAGCTCCTGTTCCCACAGATAGCATTGACAACTATACTAAGGTATACACAAATGCCCTGCACAAACACTTATATAAATGTATTAATGCAGCTGACCTGATTGGATCAAAAACATGGTCCTCAAGAAAAAGCAAGCCTCCCTGGTAGACATCTAGCATTAATAGGTTATACAACAAGAGGAAGATGTTGCTGTCTAAGAATAAAAAAGAGAGGTCTCAACACTGGAAAAACACCCTCCTCTGCTTGAATAAACAAATAAGACAACCTGTAAAATCCTCTAAGTGCAACTTTGAAAAAATTAGCAAGCATAGCTAAGAGTAACCATAAGGCTTTCTTCAGCTATATCTGTAACCCAAAATGTAGGACCCAAATATGTGCTGAACTAGCTGTGGATGGCATCACGCACACTAATCCTTGGAAAATAGCTGACCTATTAGCTGATGGGTTTGACAAAAATGTCACCCCCCTGTTCCCTACAAACATTCCACAAAACATTCCTTGTACATCTCCCCCACACCTTGCATCTCCAAAGAGCAAGTCATTAATGCTATCTCCACAGCCAAAACCACAGCCTCTATGGGACTAGATTGCATCCCGAGTTGCGTTTTAAATGGTCTATAACATTAATTAGCAACTCCATTAGGTACTCTCTTCAACCACAGCCTGAGGACTAATTTTGCCCCTGTTGAATGGAAAACAGCAAACTTATCCCCCTTCATAAAGGGGGTACAGAAACAGATCCTGAGAACTACAGACTCATAAGCTTAACCAGTCTTATCTGTAAGGTCATGGAACGAATCATCATGGACTTTGTAAATAAGGATTTAGATGATCAACAAACCCTTGATCTGACAAAGTTTGGTTTTGTCAAAGGCAGGTCATGCCTGTTAAATCTGGTGGACTTCTTTGAAAACATCACCAGAGCCATAGATGAAGGCAAATCTGTGAATACAGCCTACCTTGACTTAGCCAAACCCTTAAACACAATCTCACATTTGGGCATCATTGATAAACTCTCTTAGTTGAATATCAACCCTTATGTCATCATGTGGGTTGCTATCTGGCTCACTGACAGATCACACTCAGTCAAAGTTGGGGACTTTACCTCAACCAGCAGACCTGTCATCAGTTGGGTTCCACAGGGGTCAGTGTGGGCCTCCTATTGTTAGCATGTACTTCTCGGAAGTTCAGGTCAAAACAGAGGGCCTGTGTCTTACTAAGTTTGCTGATGACTGCAAATTAGGTGTAATCATTGAATCCCCAGACAATGTCAATATACTTCAAGAGGGACTTACACAAACCAATGGCTGGTGCCCGAGCCATGGACTCAAACTCAGTGCTAAAAAATGCATCATCATCCCCTTCGGTAAAAATGATATACCTGCAGACTATCATATAAATAATAATACCCCAAGTAACAACTCAGTAGTGAGAGACTTGGGAATGCAAGTTGACTGTAGCCTAAACATTGACCACCATGTGTCTACTGTGGTAAGGAAATCATTGTACATCACACACCTCATTAGCAAAGTTATTGGCTCAACAGTGAAAGAGGTCATAACACTCCTGTCCTCTACCCTCATCAGGCCAATAATTGAATAAAATGCTCTCTTTTGTATGTACCTTAACAGGCACCTGCAGCAACTTGAGAGACCTCAGTGATTTCTAACCAAGAAAATTAAGGATCTCTAGCACAATTCAGACATTGACAGACTGAGGTCACCATCACTGTACTCACTAGTGTACATACTACTTAGAGGAGACTTGTGCCTGCCCTACAGAGCAATCTCGGATCCAAACCTAATGGAAATGCTGCACATCCGCAAGTCAAATAGGACAAGAGTCACACACTCCAGGGACCTTAACCTGGCCTGTGACATAAATAGTAACTGATGGAGAGACAGATATGTCTTTCAGAGGTTGCCACTCCTCTGGAATAGGCTACCAGTTCACACCAAACAAAGCTCCTCTATGACCCTGTTTAAGCATAGCCTGGATGACTGGATGGAAAACCATAAATTCCTGCCGGGGATTTCACCTATGACCCTCCTAGATATGGATATGGGCAGTCATTGCTAACTAAGATCACGATTTTAGGTAAGATTCTTTATATTGAGTTTTTCTAGTATTATAGTGGATATTTCCATACCGGATCGGTTGAGGCCCGGGTTAACAACGACCGCCATCAGTACTGTTAGCCAACAGGGTGCTGGTGGAAATTGGGCTACTGTTGGCTGAAGGAGGAGAAGAGGTGGAAGGCATGGCCAAAGGCAGGAAGAGAGGAGAAAGGCTAGGACTGTTGTAGTGAGGGTCGGAACTTTGAATGTTGGCAGTATGACTGGTATAGGGAGAGAGCTAACTGATATGATGGACAGAAGGACGGTTGGTATATTGTGTGTGCAAGAGACCAGATGGAAGGGGAGTAAGGCTAGGTGTATTGGAGGTGGGTTCAAATTGTTTTATCATGGTGTGGATGGGAGGAGAAATGGCGTAGGAGCTATTCTGAAGGAACAGTAGTTGAAGAGTGTTTTGGAGGTGAAAAGAGTGTCAGATAGAGTGATGTTTATGAAGCTGGAAATTGATGGTGTAATGATTAATGTTGTTAGTGCATATGCTCCACAAGTTGGGTGTGCAATGGATGAGAAAGAAAAATTTTTGAGTGAATTGGATGAAGTGATGATGACTGTACCCAAGGGTGAGAGAGTGGTGATTGGAGCAGATTTAAATGAGCATGTTGGTGAAGGGAACAGTGGGGATGAGGAAGTGATGGGTAGGTATGGTGTTAAACAAAGGAATGCAAAAGGTCAGATGGTAGTGGATTTTGCAAAAAGGATGAATATGGCTGTAGTGAATACGTATTTTAACAAGAGGGAATAGCATAGGGTGACATACAAGAGTGGAGGAAGATGCACACAGGTGGATTATATCTTAATGCAGGAGGGCCAGTTTGAAGGAGATTGGAGACTGTAAAGTGGTGGCTGGAGAAAGTGTAGTTAGGCAGCATAGGATGGTGGTTTGTAGGATGACTTTGGTGCTCAAGAAGAGGAGAAGGAGTGTGAGGGCAGCACCAAAGATCAAATGGTAGAAATTGAAAAAGGGTAATTGTGAGGTGGAGTTCAGGGATAGGTTAAGACAGGCACTGGGTGGCAGTGATGAGTTACCAAATAGCTGGGTAACTACAGCAGAGCTAGTAAGGGAGACTGCTAGAAAGGTGCTTGGTATCACATCGGGACAGAGGAAGGATGACAAGGAGACATGGTGGTGGAATGAGGAAGTACAGAAGAGTATACAGGCAAAGAGGGTGGCAAAGAGGAAGTGGGATAGTCAGAGAGATGAAGAAAGTAGACAGCAGTATAAGGAGATGAGGTGCATGGCAAAGGCTAAGGATAAGGCATATGAAGAGTTGTATGAAAGGTTGGACACTAAGGAGGGAGAAAAGGACCTGTACCGATTGGCTAGACAGAGGGACCGAGCTAGGAAAGAAGTGCAGCAGGTAAAGGTGATAAAGGATAATGAGGGAAACATACTCACAAGTGAGGAGTGTGTGTTGAGGAGATGGAAAGAGTACTTTGAGGGGTTGATGAATGAAGAGAATGAGAGGGAGAGAAGGTTGGATGATGTAGGGATAGTGAATCATGAAGTACAATGGATTAGCAAGGAGGAAGTAAGGATAGCTATGAAGAGAATGAAGAATGGAAAGGCTGTTGGCCCAGATGACATAGCTGTGGAAGCATGGAGGTGTTTAGGTGAAATGGCAGTGGAGTTTTTAACCAGATTGTTTAATGAAATCTTGGAAAGTGAGAAGATGCCTGAGGAATGGAGAAAAAGTGTTTTGGTACTGATTTTTAAGAATAAGGGTGATGTGCAGAGCTGTAGTAACTACAGAGGGATTAAACTGATCAGTCACAGCATGAAGTTATGGGAAAGAGTAGTGGAAGCTAGGTTAAGAAGGGATGTGATGATTAGTGAACAGCAGTATGGTTTCATGCCGGGAAAGAGCACTACAGATGCGATGTTTGCTCTGAGAGTGTTGATGGAGAAGTACAGAGAATGTCAGAAGGAGTTGCATTGTGTTTTTGTAGACTTGGAGAAAGCATATGACAGGGTGCCTAGAGAGGAGTTGTGGTATTGTATGAGGAAGTCAGGAGTGTCAGACAAGTATGTAAGAGTGGTACAGGATATGTATGAGGGTAGTGTGACAGCAGTGAGGTCTGCAGTGGGAGTGATGGATGCGTTTAAGGTGGAGGTGGGGTTACATCAAGGATCAGCTCTGACCCCTTTCTTATTTGCAATGGTGATGGACAAGTTGACAGACGAGATCAGACAGGAGTCCCCATGGACTATGATGTTTGCAGATGACATTGTGATCTGTAGTGAGAGTAGGGAACAGATGGAGGAGACCCTGGAGAGATGGAGATATGCTCTAGAGAGAAGAGGAATGAAGGTCAGCAGGACTAAGACAGAACATATGTGTGTGAATGAGAGGGAGGATAGAGGAATGGTGAGGATGCAAGGAGTAGAGGTGGAGAAGGTGGATGAGTTTAAATACTTGGGATCAATAGTTCAGAGTAACGGTGAGTGTGGTAGAGAGGTGAAGAAGAGAGTACAGGCAGATGGAGTGGGTGGAGAAGAGTGTCAGGAGTGATTTGTGACAGGCAATTACCTGTAAGAGTGAAAGGGAAAGTCTACAAGAGGGTAGTGAGACCAGCTATGTTATATGGGTTAGAGACAGTGGCACTGACAAAAAGGCAGGAGTTTGAGCTGGATGTGGCAGAGTTAAAGATGTTAAGATTTGCACTGGGTGTGACAAGGGTGAACAGGATTAGGAATAAGTATATTAGAGGGTCAGCCCAGGTTTGAAGGTTTGGAGACAAAGCCAGAGAGGCAAGATTACATTGGTTTGGACGTGTGCTGAGAAGGGATGTAGAGTATATTGGGAAAACGATGCTAAGGATGAAGCTACCAGTTAACAGGAAAAGAGGAAGACCTAAGATAAGGTTTATGGATGTAGTGAGAGAGGACATGCAGGTGGTTGGTGTGACAGAGCAAGATACAGAGGACAGGAAGAAATGGAAACAGGTGATCCACTGTGGCTACCCCTAACGGGAACAGCTGAAAGAAGATGATGATAGTTGATATACACAGCTAGGCATATAAAGACCTTTGGGTCAATAGCCCAATAACCACCTATAACAATGTAACCATGTAGCAAGGGTATTCGAAGGTGAGATGGCCTGTGTATTTGTAGAACACAGTGGATTGCCATTCATTTAGATTTATCTGCATAGGAGACTTCTGATGTTGCTAAGGTATGCTTGCATTTTTCAGGTACATGCTAGATTTGTTCACATGTTATGAAGAGAACTGTTATATATATATATATATATATATATATATATATATACATTAGGAGATTAAACTGTTGTCTGTATGCACTTCTTATACTTACTCTTGGTGCAGGCATTTTTGCCGTGCATTGACTTTCTCAGATCGACAGCCTTATTAACTGTCATGACAAGTATTATTGTTAAAACTGGTTACCTTGCAGTCTTTTCTATCTTATTCCATGGCAACGTGAAGTACTATATTGTCAATGACACAGGGGTGCAAAGCTTTTAAAGTGGCCCATAGACATCACCAGGGGAGTGCTGGGCACAGTGAGAGGTACCTAGCAATCATATACAATTTACTTTTGAGTTGTACATGTGTACACATTTTGTGAAAACTGTTTGGGAAGCATTTGTAATAAGTGAATTATGTGTTATTCCTTGTATTCTGCAAACTGTGATTTGTCTGTTGTTTTGGAGGTGGGGGAGCCAAGTACTATTGGTGTGTTTCCACATAACCAGTTGGTTTTCAAGAGTTATGCTCTTGCAGTTGTGTAGTCATCCGGGTATTTCTGTGTGTGTAATGGGAAAATTAGATGTAATCAGTGGCATGTTGTTACATAGCATTCGGGAATTGATATAGGATCCTTGATGATGACACCTGTGATATCTCCAGCATATGCCCTTTTGGCCTCTGAAAGGTTCCTGTAGATAAACCTCTAAGTGCTATACATACCTTAGCCTCCACAGGTATTGGTTCCCCTCGGTTTGCCCTTGCTCTCAGTTGTGGAAGACAGAGGTTGCAGAGATCCTGTAGTGTATCTATGTCCACCCTGTTACACTTTATAATTTCCACAAAATGTAGACTGTGGTAAATTAACAGGGGTCTAAATACCCTTTTCCTTCCTGGTCACGTTCTATTTGCAGCAGCAGTAGTATAGACTGTGCCTGTTGCATATACATATGTGTAACAGCAACTGCAGCCCCTAAAAGTGTTTCCATTTAGAGAACCTTCCATGGCTGTATTCCAATAGGTTTTAGAATTCTCAGGGAAAACTTACACTGAGTCTACATGATTGCTTTACAGCTTGTTGAATTACTCCTCCATTACTTCTGAAAAGATCGCACAATAAAGAAGAATCTCATTTAAAGAAGACGAACCAAGAGTCACCATGTCATTTTTTTGAATGTACAGGAGAATACTTTGCAGCATTTTGAAAAATAAAATTCTGTTAAGGTTTATGTTAAGCTCAGAGCTCAACCTGCTGGTTTGATTAGCTTAAAGCTATTCAGACACGTCTAAATTGGTTTGGTGGTATCACTACAAGTTACATCATGCAAGAGAGAGCCTTGGGGTACTGCTCTGATCATAGGAGCTTCCAGGTGTTAGGCCAATACCTTATACAAGGGAAAACCTGTAGCTTAAATGCATGAAATGTTGGTTTATAGTTTAATAAACAAAACAATTGGGTAAGCAAAAGAAGGCAACAAGTCAGAGTGGAGGGCTACCTGTTCAAGTAATGGGGGTTACAAGTGGTGTACCACAGGCTTCTGTACAACGGCACCTCTTTATTTACTACTCTTCTCAGATATCAAAGCAGAAATTGACATATAGATACTAATGCTAAGGAATACAAACTGGTTGACATAAATACTTAACTGTAACTTAAAATACCTAAAATCTCAAAGATGGGCCACATACTTAAATTATTTATTTTACATTTGTTGACCGGGCTAGTCTAACTGGATATATGTCCATTTTCAGTAAAGACCCGGGGAGATAAGCTCCAAGGCAGAAACAAAAAAACAACAAAAAATTACAACAGTCATATGTACAATGAATATTACAGGTTAACACAGACTTTTGAGCGAGGGCAAAAATCATAACAGTGCAAAATGCAGGTACAATACATCATACAGGTACAGTACATAATAAAAAAAGGAAGGCAGGTTATTGTATAGTAATATTAATAAAGAGTTCCCTCAATAATAAGTATCCACAGAGGTTGGAACTAATGTAATTTAGAGAGAGATCGGATTTATAGTTAATAAGGAAGATATAACAGTTATTGAGAAGTATGGAGTTGGCAGAGCCAAGTTTGAAGAGATAGATGACTAGTCAGGTTTAGTGCAGGAGCATAACCAGTGTGTTCTGAGGAAAAGTTTCAGTCTGTTTTTGAAGAGTGATAAAGAGGCAAGTGAGGAAAGGTCACTGGAGAGAAGATTCCAGGATTTTCCAACAGCATTAGAGAAGAGAGAATCCCCAGCCCTGTTGTTAGGTTTAGAGGTGTATACAAGAAGTTTGTGGGATGAATGTAAGGACTTCAGATTATTTTAGGGGGTGATGAGGGTAGATAGGAGTGCTGGAAGGTTTATAAAGAGTCTTATGGGCAATGGTTAGTTGGTGGAATTTAATCAGGTTTTGTAGTTCTAGCCATCCTAGCTGGTTTATATTAATGCAGTGGTGGGTTCCAAATGGGTTGCCTGTAGCAAATCTGGCAATGTTATTGTAGGATATTTCCAGTTTGCTGAGGTTATTCTTAGATTAGTAAAATGGGTGAGGCATAAAGGAGTGTAGAGATTAGATGAGTGTGAGCTATAGTTATTTTGGATGTAGGTGAAATGAAGGGTTTAATCATATAGAGAGACAAGTTTTTTGTTGACAGTTTTTATACTATTGTTGATATGGATGTCAAAGTTCAGATTGTTGTCAATCAATGGTGATACCAAGTAGTTTGGTGGTTATGTCTGGTGATATAATGGTACCATTGGTGGATGTAACAGAGAAATCAAAAGGGCAGGACTTGTGAATAGGATAGAAGAGGAGGAGTTTAGTTGTTTGGGGGTTCAAGTGAAGGCAACGCTGTATGAACCATTGTTCAACTGTGTTAAATACCTTCTGGGTAAGAGAGTGAAGTTCAGAAGTGGATGTGGCTGAGCATATCAGTGTGGAGTCATCAGCATATTGTATGCATGTGGCCTGGGGAATGGCTAGATGAAGGTCATTAATAAATATGGAGAAAAGGAAAGCTCCTAGGATGGACCCTTGAGGGACACTAAGGGTAATGGGCAGGTGGGTGGATAGAGTGTTATGCCATAATACAGCCTGTTGTATTTTATCTAGGTAGGATAGGAACCATTTTATGAAAAGTGCATCTAATGACAGGGATTTGAGTATGTTTATGAGAATCCGGTGATTTACCATGTCAAATGCTTTTGACACGTCAATAAATAGTGCAGAGGAAAGATTATTAAGGTTGCATTTTTTGTTAATGCAATCAGTAAAGGAAAGGAGGCCAGTGGTAGTGCTGTGTGAAGGTCTGAAACCATGTTGACATCTGGAAAGTAAGTTATTTTGGATTAAGTGGTTGAGTAATTGCCTATGGATGCATTTCTCCATGATCTTAGCTAAAGGAGAAAGAAGGGCAATGGGGCAGTAGTTTGACAGTTCAGTGGAGTGTCCACCTTTATGGAAGGGGATAATATGGGAGACTTTCCATGAGGTAGGGATGTGACCTCCGCTAAAAGTTCTTTTGATCAGAATGGAAATGGGGTAGGCAATAGCCTTGGCTGATAACTGTAGATATTCAGCAGATAGTTGGTCTGCTGAGGGAGAGCATGGTTTCAGTTTTTGTATAAGGGTTAGAATATATGTTGTTGGGACAGGCTGGAAATGAAAAGGAGGGGGTGGGTTGAGTTATAGGAAGGTAAAGTGAAGGTATTAGGTGATAACTGACTAGCTAGTGTTTGGATTGCATCAGTAAAAAAGGTATGGAAGGTATTGGCTGTATGCATGGGATTTTCCTGTTCTGTATTTTGAGGGTTTGGTGTAGTGGATTGACCTGGATGGAGTAATTGGTTAATTCTTGCCCAGAATTTTTATGGGTTGTTGTGGTTAGCTTGTTGAAATTGTAGGTAGTAGTTTCTTTCATCAGAGTGTGTAGCTTTCTTAGTGTAATTTCTTAACTGTCTAAATGTTTGTTGGTCTACAGGGTTTTTAGTCATTCTCCATTTGGCCCAATATTTATTTCTGAGATGGATTTTGTGTTTGGTTTCTTTTGAAAGCCATGGGGCAGAATTGGTTTTAATTCTAATCAATCTGGTTCGAGCATGATGGTTAAGAATGGTAAGTTAGAATTAAAGTATTTAATGGCTTCTTCTAAAGAGAGGCATCTTAAGGGAGACCAAGTGCATGCTCTTAGTTCCCTTTGGAAGAGATCAGGGTTAAAGTTATTTTTGGATCTGATATTTCTGGTAGAGTTTGCAATGGGAGCATTGGCTTTATGCCTGATGATGTAGGCAAGTGAGTGGTCACTTATATCATCAGGGAGGGTTCCAGAATCATAAATGTGAGGATGATTGCTTATGAGAATCCAGTATAATATGCTTGCTTTCTTGTTACCTTTATTTATCCTGGTGGGGGAGGTAATGGTTTGTGAAAAAAAACATATAGGTTAATGTGGGTGGTAGGGAGGCTGCTACAATAGGAGTTCCAGTCTATGTTTATATCACCTAGGATTAAGGTTTCTTGGGGCAGGTGTTGAGATAGCCAGCAAAGGATATTTTCCATGGTGGCTATGTTATTACCAGGAGGTAGATACATACAGATAATATAGATTGATTTGGCATTGTTAAGTTCAAGTTTGGAGATGAGAATTTCTGCATTGGAATCTAGAGGTAGTTTACAGTTGTACGTGGTTAACTGTAAGCCCGATTTAAATAGAATAGCAACCCCACCACCCTTCTTGGCTACTCAGTCAAGTCGCATGATATTATATCCAGGTAGGATGATTTCATTGTCTTTGGTTACAGGTTTTAGCCATGTTTTTGTTAAGCAGAAAATGTCAAAGGAGTAGACTTCTAATAGAGCTTGGAGTTGAGTTACTTTGTTGTTAATGCTATGTATATTAAAATGATCAACTAGGAGGGAGTTAGATGGTTTAGTAAGGGAATAAATAGCTGATTGATTGTGGTTATGAAGAGTGATAGGAGTTGTTGTGCCTGGGATAGGGTGAATGTCATCATCCTTTAATGAGAGGAGTCGTCCTAGATAGCTTGGGTTAGGGAATATGCTGTATAGAAGTAGCGCTTTCCTGAGATTTAGAATGTTATATTTTATGTGTAGTATTCTATGATACTTTGCAAGTAGGTAGCTGGGTGAAGATGTTTTATTTGCATGGTTATAAAGGACTGGTAAGGTTGGAGAGTTGGTTTGCTTATTAGTGTAGTGAAGGTGTGGATATAGTGGGCGTTCATAGCAGGTGAGTAAGTAGGCAAAGGTTAAAGGAGGTAGTGGTAAAAGTGTGAATAAAAGTAGGACATATAATGGGGTGGGTGGCTTATACATTGGGAAGGATTAACTATTGGATGTCTGTATGTAGGTATGGAAGTATATAGGGTGAGGATGTGGGAAAGGAGGAGGGTGTGGTAAGACTGAAGGGGAGTGGTAAGACAAGGCATATATGAGAGAAGATGGCCAATGGTAAAGTGTCTAGAGAGTAATGGGAAGAGGAAGAGGTGTGGCTAGTAGGTATAAGAGTAGGACCGCAGGGGGTGGGTGAGAATTGGGGGTAGGGAGGGGAATGGAGTATGCCCGCAGGGTGAATGGAGCGGGTAGAGACAGATACTGAAACAGTTATAGAAGAAACAATCAGCAGGACTGACTCCTGAAGGTAAGTTGGAAAAGTCAGACGTGGGTAAAGGACAGTGAGAAATGAGCCTAGAAAAGGTAGTTGTAGACAGTAGTAGTAAAGGGTAAAGTGGGAGGACTAAATAGCAATTCTGGGACTACAGGAGAAATGAAGGTAAGTAGCTAGGCATAAGAGAGGATAAGAAGGAGATGTGGCTGGGTTAAGGGTGCCATCTAGTGGACAGATCTAATAATGCAGGCTGATATGAGAGGGAGTTAGAGTACAACAAGGGAAAAGTGGGTGCTAGACAAAAGGGGTTACTATAGAGGATGGGGGAAAGAGAGAGTGTTAAGGTACAGAAGAGAGGAGGTGGAGGCTGCTGGCTGTCCTAGCTCAAGACATTCTTTAACACCTGTAGCAGTGGTACAATAGTAGAAATTCTTTCTGGCAGGAATTATCAACAGACATACTTTTCTGGTGTCCTTGCGAGAGGGATTGTAGAGAAGTTATGCTGTGAGGTGAACCACTGATATTTAGAGAGGGTCCTTTAGATTCTTACAGACTAGTGCTGGAAGCACAAGTAGAGCAGGGTAATTTTCTGGTGTCTGGTGTTCTGGTGTCAATATAATTTAAGATATCTAAATTATTCAAGACTGGACCATAGAAATATATTCCCAGTTCACTAGTAATAACCTGTCAGTAATGCCAACAAATACATTAGCATCAAACTTGGTAAGACATGTACAAATTACTTTAGCAAACAGAAAGCCAAGGACGGGTTTCATTGCTCACACAGAATATGAACATCTAATGAACCCAGCAAACCAGTTTGATTAAAGGTTAAATGTGGATAAATCTAACGATGCTGTCTAAAAAATGAAACAAACTCTCATTTAAGAAATCAGACGGAAAACTAAAAGAAAAATAATCCCTTGGGCTCCTCTCCAAGATGCCAAGGCAAATCCTTCCCAAACAATGACTGTGGCTGTTGCCCCTGTATCTCCAAAATTATACACCCCTCCAACTTCAATGAATTGCACTTTGTTCTGTGCCCAACGTAATGCCTCATCAGATTAATGTGTTTCCACATTTCAATTAAAAATAGCTTCACTGTACCACTGCTGTCATTTTTTTTCAATGGTATTTCTGATGTGAAGAAAATGGAGCAATAGAGCTCTTACCTACCTTACCTTTGTTCTTTTGTATAATACAGTGGCACAAGGGGAGTAAACAAGCTCCTGCAACCTACCAACTGTAACACTCTTTCATCAATCTGCCCTCTGGTAGGTTTGCTAACACATTCATTTGACTTATGCTTTTTTGGCTGTATGTTGACTGCGACTGTTGGATAGTGAGTCAGTGGTATGTTTACTTAACATCTCATCATACACTGCAATGGCATTATATAAAGCCAGATTCCAAAGGTCTCAAAGCAGAGTGCATTGTGTGAACTGCACCCACAGATATAATTAGCAGATGGATGCAAGTTTAAACTAAGATAATGTTTTGCTGCAGCCATAACAAGGGTAAGAATGGTGCCCTTCATTTTTTTTAATAATGGCATCTGCCTTTTAGCCAAGAATAACAAGATAAAAAATCCAAGCAATTCCATCAGTGACTGAATGCAGAATAAAAACTATTGAATCTGAATATAAAACTAGCTATGAGATGCAGCTTGTCTGCCCTGAATAGATATGCATGCATATGTGTATGTGTGTGTGAGTATGCATTCTTGTGAAATGTTTGTATGTGTGCATCTATTTCTGTGTGTGTGCATGTGTGCACTCTTGTGAAATGTTAGTATGTGTATGCATGACCCATACATGTATGTTTGTGCGAGTGTGTGTGTGTGTGTGTGTGTGTGTGTGTGTGTGTGTGTGTGTGTGTGTGTGTGTGTGTGTGTGTGTGTGTGTGTGTGTGTGTGCACTAGTATGCATGCTTGTGAATTGTTTCTATGTTTATCTATATGTGTGCATGCAGTTCTGTGTAATGGTATGTCTATGTGTGGGAGGTGATATATGTGTGCAGGGTTGGAGCTGCCTAATTTTGTAAAGTAGAATTCATAGAAAAAGAATGGCATTAACAGTGCTTGGTGAAAGCAAAAACATTTATCATTTACTTTAAAATCCTGCTTCTAGGTCCAGCAACCCAGCTTAGCAATAACCTTTTATTCTTTATTTAAGCAATGCTTTATGGTGTCAGAAGTATCAACTAGAACACCTTGTTCACTTATAATGACAGAATAGCTTCTTAGTCATTGAGAAAGTCACTGACTTGGCAGTACTGGCACTCTCTACAAAAGAGAGTTACTTTTCTACTTTCCATGACAGAAACGAGGGACAGCCAGTCCAACTGTATATATTAGCTTTGGGCCAAACTCTAATGTGATAAAACATAGTTATTATAAGTGAAGCAATAATAATACATGTTGGAACATTTGGGCTTAATATTTCAGAAGGCAAGTTAAAAATTTGCTCTTAAATGCACGACTGACAGTTGAATGTAAATCATTAGGTTTAACAGATGATTCCAAAACACTAACTCTGGTTTGAATTAGACTGACTGATACCATGGAAGGGTTTGTCCAGCCATCAAACCAACATTAGATGAGGGAAACTGGAATTCATCACATTTAATGTACTATGAGCCCTGCAGAATGTTGGCAAGACATCTATGTACACCAGATGAGAGTTCAACTACAATAAGCCATTTTACCCTGTTACCAAAATAATTGGTGCCATGGTGCCTTCCTAAAAAGGACATTTTCTAAAGCCAATTTAAACCTCATGTAAAATGTCAGTATTGTCAGCCTCAGCAGGATTCTAAAGGAAAAGAGTGTGTCACTGTTTATTGGAGATGATTTTAGACAGACTGACTCCCTAGGCCTGTTTTATTTAATTCAGAAATTATTCCATGTGCAGTAAAAAAAGAATCTAGCTCAGGACATGATTTCATCACAACACTGCTTTTCTTATACGCACTACTCAGTAAAGCACTGTAATTTGAAGGAGGTAGAGCAGAAATTCTTTCATATAAGATCAGGAGTCATCGAGGGTTGTGATTCTGTTTATGTGGTCACCACACATGCAAAAGGACACACAAGCCGACATGTATACACACAAGCCGACACACACACACACACACACACACACACACACACACACACACACACACACACACACACACACACACATGTGCGTGAGCGCATTGTTTCACTTGACCAAGATATTGAGAAAGTGTCTCATCCTTTAACTTTTACTTGAACAAACTGTAGGAACCATACAGGTTGCATTCTGTACAATGTAACAGATAATCTGGACATTGTTGAATAGGAAACAAGACAGTGTTTAAATGTCCCTAGCAGCTGCTTTGCATTTCTAAGTTCTTGTTTTCTGAATATGATCTGGCTGTTACTGTTGCTGTCATTCTAGTTTAAGCTGTACTTTTCCAATAAGGTGACCGCATTCGATTCTTATTGTTCTTCTTCAAGGAGTCTGATTGATGTTGGGATCTTTGAACATAATATGGTAACTCACACAGGTGGCTGTTTCTTTAAGTATGTATGATGTTGGCTATAAGGTTATTACCAGGATGTATAGAAAATGACAAAAACCAAAATAGGAGAGCAAAATATTTTTTTATTATTTTAATAAAGTTTCAGCATGATACTGCTCTCCTATTTTGGTTTTTGAACATACTAATTCAGTTTGAAGAGTAGTTTTGCTGGTTTGACCTGGTTGTTTTAGCATGTATTGAAAATGTTTGGGTATTTTTAAACCTCATTTTGCGGTGCTGTACACCTGGTATAATACCTGAAAACTCTTCAAACTCAGGTGTCCTCTCTTCTGCATTGCAGTGATGCACAAAAACGTAACCAGAGTTCTCAGTGTGGAGAGAGCAGATGAATAATAGACTTGTCTAAATATATTTTTATCCATTGCATTTCTTATAATCCTCTGACCCTATGTTAGAATTTCAGTCTTTATGAAATATAGTTTACTGGCGCAGCGTGACGTTAGCTTGTATTCCACTAGTAATTGTCAGCTTATTGTCAACTGATTGTGCTAATAACTACTGGTAAAATAAATTATTCCCGCTTCTATGTTTATAGTGTGTTCATATGGCTCACAAATTCTAGTCTCCTACCATCTGCCACCAGAACGTTAATAGCATCTGCTTTTAATTTGTCATAAAAATCCTAAATAAAAAAACACATTTCCACTTCAGTCCCTTAGATATGTATCTTGAGTAAATCAATTATTTATTTATTCTCAAAAGATGGAATTATTTATATTACGAGCATCCGTTTCCTTGAACATATCCAGTTATCTTAGTTTCTCTCCTCCACATCCTTTCTTTTATCTCAGTTCATTACTGTATTTAGTTAACCTTCTTATCCTATTTGTTCTTCATATGTCCTTTTTGTTGGCATTAAACAGCAATTTCATCACTTTTTTCCTATCAACAATTTTGATTTTTTTTGTAATCATTACCAATTGATTAACTGACTACTGAACAATTGTTGAATAATTATTGCAACCATTAAATAACTACCGATGCAACTATATAACTAGTATCCCAGATAAAACAAAAGTCCTGCATATATTAGTTACATAGTTCACTAAGAAACCATTGTCTTTTATATTCCTCTTGTTCTTAAAACTTAGGCCCCCCATGTGATCCACATAAGATCTGTCCCTGTCTTAGAATATCTCTTATGTTCAGAACTTGAACAAACCAAGTGTCCTCACTTTACAAGTACAACAAGAGTCTCCTTAAGCTCTTTCAGTATTATAAGTTCTGTGTAAGCCAATATTTTGTGTCAATATAATCCTAACTGTTTAGTCCAAACATACCATTTTCAAGTATAGGCTAATAATCCATTTAATTAAAAACCTCTCATCAGTCTCTGCCAGTGGCTACACACCTTTAGCCAACACCAATTCATTAAGTAAGGTGCTAGAAAAAAACTCATCTGCCAGACATATTCAAGAATGCAATAACTAATATGACATACCCATAGACAAACAACAAGATATTCACCATGAATATTACACTTTATCATTAACACACATGTAATGCATGGAGCACCTCGATTATATCCAAAAATGGGAAAAAGGCAAGAATGTTAAACATTTGTTAAACATCTCTAAGTACAGTTAAGATTGGGTCTCTCATTATAGATTAAAAGCAGACAGCTCCAGTTAGCAAGGAAAAGTGACAGAAAGAAAGGACAGCTTTAAAGTCTGCTAAACAATTTTTCTGCCACACCTTTTTAATAACAGCTTTTAAAGCAGTTTGTTCTTCAGGGGGACACTTCATTTCTGTCTCCTGTCTGTTTGACAACTCTGATGTGTTTACTTGCAAAGGCTTTAAAAGCCAGTAAAACACGTCACATTCCCTCATTTTAATTTATTTTATTTTATTTTTTGTGACCGGTAGTACATAAAATAGATAAAGCTCCATGCACTATAAAGAAGTATGATCAGGTATTATCTATCAGTCATGACACTTATATGTTCTCAACATGGAAGCCAAGGTTCACTTCTTGAGCTTCACTTTCATGGTTGATTTCTTGACATTTGTGTTTCATACAAATAATAACTTGGATTGAATTGGAAACCTAATCATAATCCTTTATGGTATACTCACAGATAAACAGCATGACATCCATCCTTCAGAAAGTACTCTCACAGCTATCTATACCCTTACAATTCAAATTTACAATTTGAACCAGGTCTGTTTTCTTAGACTTGAAAAGGGCCTTTAAGACAGTGGATCATCATGTACTTCTAAGAAAACTGAAAGTTAGGGTTCTCTAATAAGGTATTACACTGCTTTGTTAGCTGCCTTTCTGACAGACATTTTACAGTATTAGGCAACAATACCCACATAGACATAAAATGGTTCACTATGGGGTACCTTAGGGTTCAGTACTGGCATCACATCTATTGTCCATATTTATTCATGATATGCACTGGGATCTTCCACAAATCACTGGCCTACTTTATGCTTATAGTGTCATTACCACTGCAGCACATACATCATTAACAATACTCAAGTATTCTAAATAAAACATTGCAATGTTACTTCAGCATACTTTGGAACTATCTTTTCAGTAATAAATAAACTATAAATTCTCAGAAATCTACTATTATGCTTTTTGGAAAGCCACAGTGACTACCTTCCACATCAACAGTTTAGACATGGAAGGAACCCCATTGCCTTTAACACAGCAATAAAAATCCCTAGGTTTTACCCTTAACCCCAACCTGACTTTCCACTTGCATGCATACTCCTAGCTCAACACTAGGAGTTTAAATAAAAAACAGCACTCCCTGGAAGCACTTCTCACCCTGGAGAATGCAGACATATATGCTGCCACAGAAACATGGTTCAGAACCATGGAAAGCGTCATGGCTATCAAAGACTAGAAATGCTTTTCTTACATTTTGATCCCCCTCATCCAGGATAAAACAAAGGGGTGAGATTTCCAGCGTTCATAAAGGACATGTACACTGATAAACTGTTCCAACAACATGACTTATTTGATATGCTCCATGCCCAACTAACCATAGGTGAGGCCCCATATGCTATCCTTGCTAGGTATGGATCCCCTAACATGAGTCTGGAAAACCACACCATCTACCTAAACCTACAAGAACATCTTAATATTCAGCCTAACACCATACTTATGGGTGACTTCAACTACCCCGTCCTAAACTGGGAGACTCATACAGCCCATAATTCACTTGCTCAGAGGTTTTTTGGAGTTTGTCAATACACACACCCTGGGGAAACTAATTAGAACCCCAGTTAGAGGTACAGATATCCTAGACCTAGTACTTATTAACATTGGGGGGATGCTGCTCCCTTCCATACATTAACTCTTCCCTGACAAAATCTGACCAAAAAATTATCTCATTTAGTATTAAAACTAACCTAGAGCCCCCATAAACCTCCAAACCTGTTTGTTAAGACCAATTACCTCAAACTAAGCGGCAGCTTATTAAACTTCCAAGTCCCTCAGAACCTGGATGACACTGAGGCCTACTCTGAGTTGTACACAAAAATAATCTACAACCACATTTATAACTGCACAGATGAGGCAGTGCCTGTCCATACCTCTCAACTGTCAAGATTTTCGCAGAATGTCCAGATTTTGCCTCATATTTTTGGTCTGTTCATTATAAAAATAGTGATATTCTGGCAAATCAATGACTGAGTTCACTAAAAAAAGACATATTTAAATTCCAGCCCTCATATCCTTTAGAAAATACATGATAACACAACAACTTTTATTCAAATAACTTTCTAAGTTTATAAGAGCAAGATTTAAAATTTGTCCCTATTTTTGGGCCTTTGTTCTCCCATTATTTCTGGTTTTGTCCAGATTTCTTGAGCTAAGACGTTGAGAGGTATATGCCTGTCTGAGTCAAACCTGTGATTACTGCCAAAAATAAACCACCCCGGTGGTCCCTTAGGATAAATAGGCTATTCAGTAAAAGAAAAAAAAAACTCTCCAGAGTCAAGAAGGAACAGACAAAACAGTGCAAAAAGACATTCACCAGTCTAAAAAAAAACAAATTAGAGAGCTGGTCAAATTTGCCAAAGCAAACTATGAGGCAAAGATATCCCCCCAGGTGAAAGATAACCATAAGGCTTTTTTTAATTGTGTTTGTAACCTCAGGGGAAATGCTCAGCAATGTGCAAAGTTAAATGTGAATGGCAGCACTTACACCCAGCCTAAAACTATAGTAAATCTTCTGGACAACAAGTTCAGTGACCCCCCATTACCTGCTACTACACCTAAAGAAATCCCCACAACCATCCCCTACTAGTGATTTTGAGGGAACAGATCCTTACTGTGCCAGCCAAAGCCAAAAACACATGTATGCTTCTTAAATAGCTAAAAAATAATCTATCAGGGTCACTAGAAAACCTTTTTAATAGCCTAAAGACAGACTTGATCGACTTCTTTGAGGCAGTCACCAAAGCTGTAGATGAGGGTAAGGTGGTTCACACAGCCTATCTTGACCCCGCCAAGGCTTTTGACACCATCCCCCATTCTGGAATTATAGCTAAACTCACTAAACTAGGTATAAATCCCTATGACACAAGATGGGCTGCCAACTGGCTCACTGACAGAACCCACACTGTAAAAGTTGCAGAATCCAAATCTGACCTCAAAGCAGTGACAAGTGGAGTACCACAGGGTTCTGTCCTGGGACCTCTCCTGTTTGGTATCGACTTCTCTGAAGTACAGGCTAACACAGAAGGCCTCTGGCTAATGAAGTTCGCAGATGACTGCAAACTAGGAGCCATAGTCAAGTCCCAAATGATGTGGACATCCTAAAGAAGGGCCTTGCTGAGACAGATGCCTGGTGTCAGAGCCATGGCCTCAAGCTCAATGATAAAAAGTGCAGTGTCATCCCCTTTGGTAAAAACTCTGTACCCATGAACTACCACATAGGCAGCAATCTACTTAACACCGAATTCATGATAAGAGACCTTGGGACCCAGGTGGACAGTAGTCTCTCCTTTGATAGTCTCATTGCCACAGTAGTCAGGAAGTCCTTCTATGTGGCACACCTCATCATAAAAGGGTTCTCATCCAGGAAAAAAGAGGTCATTGTTCCCCTCTACTCGACACTCATTAGACCCATTATAGAGTACAACGCCACTTTTGGAATGTACCTCACAAGACATTTGCAGCAGCTGGAAAGATCACAGAAGTACCTCACAAAGAGGATTCCTGGCCTCAAACAAATGCCCTACACTGACCACCTCAAAAAACTCCATCTTTACTCTGTAGCATATCGCTTACTCTGAGTGATCTCTGCCAAACATATAAAGCTGTGTCAAACCCAGAGTTGTTGGACATGCTACACCTAAAGAAATCCCAATCCCTCCGAGCTACATGCTCTAGGGACCTAAACCTTGTCACCACAATAAACAGGACATGCTGGAGGGATAGATTCCTGTCTCAGAGACTTCCCATACTCTGGAACAGGTTACCCATCTATGTCAAGCAAAGTTCTTTATTAGTACTCTTCAAGAAAAATCTTGATCAGTGGATGGAAAATAGGAAATACACCCCCGGGGATCACTTCTGTGTCTCTGCTCAACAGTGGTACAGGAAAATAACTTTCTTGGGTGGCATAAGCCAGGGAACCTTGTTGGCTAGGCTTACATAGGCCCTTGGGATGATAGCCTAGTACCTACCTATGAACCTATGAACCTATAAGAATGGAGGACTGCAACAGTCATCCATCTGCACAAGGGGGGCCCATCAACTGACCTAGGGAACTACAGAACCCTAAGCTTGACCAGTGTTATCTGCAAGGCCATGGAGAGAATTATCACGGACCTGATCAATAATGACATGGGGCTCTCCAAACACTGGACCAGACCCATTTTGGCTTTGTCAAAGGGAGGTCCTGCCTGCCCAATCTGGCAGACTTCTACAAGAAAGTCACCAGGGCCACAGATGATGGTAAAACAGTGCACACCACTTATATATACCTGGTCAAAGCTTTCAAGACAATCACACACTAGGGGATCATAGATAAAATTACTGAGTTAGACATAAACCCCTACATTGTCAGATGTATATCCATCTGGATCACTGACAGGACACATGTTGTTCAGATAGGTGAATTCACTTCCAGTAAGAAACCTGCTACTAGCAGTGTCCCACAGGGCTTAGTGTTGGGAAACATCCTATTTGGAATATAGTTCTCTAAAAATGAATGTCAATGTTGGGGGCGTCTGGCTCACCAAGTTCACTGATGATTGTAAGCTGGGAGCAGTCACCGTATCCCCAAATGATGTTGATATCCTACAAATAAGCCTAAAAATGACAAACAACTGGTGCTAAACCATGGTCTGAGACTAAATGATAAAAAATGTGTAATCATACACTTCAGTAAATTAGATATCTCTGTGAATTATAATATTGGTAGCACACCCGTAAAAGTTGACCAAGTGGTGAGGGACCTATAAACACAGATAGACAGTAGCCTAAGGTTTAATCATCAGATAGCTACGGTAATTTGGAAATCCTTCTGTGTGGCTCTGCTTATAAGTAAAGGCATGGCATCAAGATCAAAAGAAGTCATAGTGCCATTGAACTTGGACCTCATCAGGCCTCGTCATTGTCCCACTGTACTCATCCCTCATTAGACCCATCATAGAGTACAACTCCCCATTTTGTATGCACCTCACAAGACATCTGCAGCAACTGGAAAGCACGTAGAAACACTCACTAAAAAAATCACAGACCTAAAGCGGATGCCCTATGCTGACTGACTAAAAAAACTCCAGCTATACTCTGTTGCATATCATCTACTCAGAGGTGGTCTCTGCTTAACATACAAGGCCATGTCAAACCCAGAGCTGTTGGACATGCTACACTTAAAGAAATCTCAATCCATCAGAGCCACACGCTCCAGGGACCTAAACCTTGTCATCACAATGAACAAAACATGGTGGAAGGATAGGTTCCTAACACAGAGACTCCCCATACTCTAGAATAGACTGCCTATAGATGCCAAGCAGAGCACGTCCTTGGTCCTCTTAAAAAGGGACCTTGATGACTGGATGGGAGATAGGAAATTTACCCCGGGGATCACGTCAGTCACCTTGCTAGACAGGGGTCCAGGGCAGTAAATATTGTGGGAAGAAATAGCCAGGGAATTGTTATGGCTAGGCTTGTATAGGCCCTAGGGCCAATAGCCTAGTACCAACCTATGAACCAATGAACCATAATCGAGTACAATGCTCCCTTCTGCATGTACCTAACCAAGCATTTACACCAATTGGAGTGGCCCCAGAAATTTCTCACTAAAGAAATACAAAGCTTAAAACATGTGTCTAATGCAGACCAACTAACAGCCCTATCCCTTTACTCCATTTCATATCTTTTATTGACAGATGACTTATGCCTGACCTACAAGGCATTCTCTGATTCAGCCCTACTTAAATGTTACATATTTGCAAGAAAACTTATAGAAGTCATGTGTTCCATGGTCTGAACCTTATTTGTGACTGTAACAGAACTTGCTGGAGAGACAGATTTGTATCCCAAAGGCTACTCTGTCTATGGAATAAACTTCCCATTTTCATAAAACAAAGCCTGCCCCTCACTCTGTTCAAAAAGCATTTGGATAAATGGATGCAGAACTGTAAATTTACTCCAAGGGTATTGCTTTTGTCCCTTATGGACAGAGGCAGTGTTTAAAATTACTCAGGGCTCCAACACCTTAAGACTCACTACCTTGATACTACTCCATCCCATATATGGGGAATTAAGATATAATATTGTCATATCCTGGGTATAATTCAGTATGGCTTGTAAAGTATTTTGTGCCATTAGCCTACTAATCATCTATGAACATATGAACCTACGTACTTACTGAAACTGAAGCGAAAATACTGGATCTTCAAACATCTTCCCAGGGTAACTAACCAGTAACAAGAGTGAAAATTTGGGAAGAGAAATTTTATGTACCTTTTTAATGATTGCTAATAGAGGTTATGCTAGAACTGTTATTTTATGATGCTTTAGATAAAGTTCTTGAAGGCAAACATTTTCTTAACTATGTTAATAGTAATAAATCTGATGGTATTAATGTGGAAGTTCAGGATAAAATGCATTATGTTATGACTTACAATATCTTAAGTGAAGAGATATGTAAACAGGTCAAACATTTTTGGAAATTTTTAACAAAGGATGAAAAGTTGAACAAAATATTATGTTATAATCCTGTGATTTCTCATAAGAAGGGACAAAGTTTAACTGACAGACTGGTGAAATCATACTTTGTTTTACCTGAATAAAGTTTAAGCATTGGTTTGAAATCTATTGGGACATTTCCATGTGGAAGATGTAATAGTTGTGATTTTGTGGTGACGGGCTTTAATAAGATAAATGATATAAAGTTTGAATTAATGTTTTTTTTCATGCGTAACTGAAGGTATCATCTATGCACTTCATTGTCCTTGCAACATGGTGTATATATAGGTAAAAGTAAAAGAATGTTCAGAACTCGGCTACAGGAGCATATTAGAGGTATAAAAAAATCAGAAATGGAAAGGTCTGTTGACGTTCATTTTAAGGAATGTCACAACAGTGACTATAGGCTGCTGCAAGCTACTATCTTAGAAAAAGTTTTTATAAAGTTAGGTGATGCTGCTATGTTAAATGATAAATTGCTGTTTAAAGGGTCTATTTTTATTCTTAAGTATAATACTCTTACACCTTATGGACTTAATTGTAAAATTAATTGGAAATACTTATTATGAATTAGATTTGATTGTTTTCTTAATTGTGTTATTGGGTTATTGTTGAGCATATTTAAGGGGAATGCATTTTATGTGTATTTGACTTCTTGAAGGCTGTTTTAGCCGAGGCGCTAAGTTTTTTGTGAATAACGTGCTTTTTGGTACTTTTGCCAGTGGTTATTTTCTTTTTTCTTTTTTATTTTGTGCTATCTTGTTGTTGGTAAGTAACCAGTAACACTAAACATCACGTAAACTATGCCACACCTTCTCCAACCCTCCCGGGTGGGGGGATATGCCCCCCACATCCCCTGTTGTGGGGGGGGCCTGTGCCTCTATACCCCCCCAAGCTAAATATACCAACTCTGAAATTGCACTACAGTTGGGAAAAGGGCAAAGTTCACCTTGTTGGCCAACAGGTTAATTACTCTGGGAATACATTCACCAATCCGGTCCTTCGCTGAAATGGGTTTTCACTTATTTTGTCTCGACAATGTCTTCTCTGATATTCAGGTAGATGCATAGATATATATATATATATTTATTTATACATATATATATATATATATATATATATATATATATATATATATATATTTATATATATATAAATATAGATATGTGTATATATACATATATATATATATATATATATATATATATATATATATATATATAGAGAGAGAGAGAGAGAGGTATACAGATATATATATAAATATATATATATATATATATATATATATATATATATATATATATATATATATATATAAGAGAGAAGGGCAGCCATGGTGGTGCAGCAGTTAGTGTTGCCGCCTCACAGCAAGAGATTCTCCAGTTCGATCCTTGGCTGGGGTGCCTTCTGTGCGGAGTCTGTATTTCCTTCCTGTGGTCACGTGGGTTTCCTCCAAGTGCTCCTGTTTCATCTCAAAGACATGTTGTAGGTGGACTGGAGACTCTAAATTGGCCCTATGTGTGTGTATGTGTATGTGTGTGTGTGTGTGTGTGTGTGTGTGTGTGTGTGTGTGTGTGTGTATGCCTTCTGTGGAAGGTTGGGTGGCAGGCTGGCAACTCAACACCATAAAACTCCACTGCCAATCATGAGTGGACAGATGATCTGCTATGGTGAACCCTAACCGGGAAAAGAAGAAGAAGATATATATATATATATATATATATATATAAAGAGAGAGACCCATGCACACATACATAAACATATATTCATCTATCTCTCCTATATATATATATGTATATATATATATATATGTATATATATATATATATATATATATATATATATATATATATATATTTTTTTTTTTTGTTATTATTTATTTATTTTACATTTGTTAACCGAGATGGTCCGACTGGATACATGTCCTTTTTCAGCGGAGGCCTGGGGAGAAAAGCTCCAACAGAGTTACATTGATAATTAGGTACAGTAAATGAGCTGAAAGAACTTAACAAAAACATAGGCTATTTACATACAAGTACAAGACTGCCATTACTATTTCTGAGATTACTACAAATGTAACATTAATAACATATTAGCAAGGATGGTAGGCAGTATAATGACATAGAGTTAGACAGGATACATATTTCTTTATCACAGTATACAAAGTACTTATCATCTTAGCTAGTTGTTTATGTTTTAGTTAATATTTAATAGTTAATGTTTTAGTTATGTTTTAGTTAATATTCATCTATCTCTCATATATATATATATATATATATATATATATATATATATATATATATATAAAGAGAGAGACCCATGCACACATACATAAACATATATTCATCTATCTCTCATATATATATATATATATATATATATATATATATATATATATAAAGAGAGAGACCCATGCACACATACATAAACATATATTCAGCTATCTCTCATATATATATATATATATATATATATATATATATATTAACTCTCACAGGTTTCTCATGTGAAACAGTGATAACAAGAAGCCTGTTATCTTTCAGTAACAACTTTTTGGGCACTGATCAACTGGATGTCAACAAACAGTAAGTTTTCTCAAACAAGCACAGCCTTTGGTCTTGACAGAGCCTCTAAAACCTATATAATTATTTGATATATTTTTTAGGTATATAGTCCCAGTACCTCATATATCCTGAGTTTAGTTCTTCATCTGGCCATCCTACTATTCAATACCACATTAAAGTTATCCATCTGTGACTCTGCTGATCATATCGACCTGATTTGGTAGATATCCCCCCTAGACCTAGTCTTTCATATGTAAGAAAATGGTAGTATAATACAGGATGTATTCATCATCAAATTCCCTGATCTGAGCTTTATCGGAGTCCCATCTTTCAGCCCAGATGTTTCTTTGATGGGACCATAATCTGTGGTCTAAGGGCTCACTGACTCCACGTTCCTCATCCAGAAACACAGTGAAATCCTGCTGCTTCTGTTCATCTGTCCTCTATGGAAGGTGCAACTAACCAGGTTCTGTCTTGTTAATAAAAGAAAATAACCCTTTCAGGTATTAATGTCTCCAAAGATGTGCACTTCATCGTTATATGACCTGCATGCCTAATACTTTGCCTTTGAAATGCAAATTGTTTAAGTCTACACCTAGAATTTTTTTCTTACCCTACATATTTTTCACACTGTGAGCAACAATGTCAGTTTTGGTGACATCAGATATACTGTTGAGACATTATATGTTGAATAGGAACGTTGTATTTGAACTAATGTCATGAGTATTACATATTTACGTGCTAACAGGCTGTACTGGAAAATAGTGGCAGCTAACTGTGAATAGAACAACTTCTTTGTTGCAGCTGAATTTTATTATTAAAAAGTTTCTGTTCTTTGCCAGAATGCTAAATTTAGGCAAATTAGTTTTTTAGTTTGCACGTTTGACAGCATAACATGGCCTCATGTGTCCTGTTATAAGCAAACTTTGTTTTTTTCTCTAACCACTCTGTGGTTGCTCATGTTACAATGATGGTATTTTGTGTTGTGAGAGGTCTTTAGTGAACCTGGACAGCCAAAAGTTAGTTAAGTAAAGACAGCATTGTAAATTATAAATGTGCATTTATTTTACATGAAAAGGTTTAAAGAAACTACTCTGCCAGCAGTTTGAATATGTAAATAGTTATGATTGCTTTGGTACTACTTTTTAGTTTATTTATTTGATGTACACTCTCTTTACCTTATTCTCTAAACCTTTGCTTTATATGTTGTACTCAGCAGTCTTGTCTGTTCCTTAACAATATGCAGTTTAACTATAACTTGCTAACAGTAAATATTCAAAACCTAATTTTACATTGGACATGCACTTCTCTTGTTCAGTTAGGTCTACCTCCTCTCTCTATCTGTTGAAATGTTTGGCGCTAATCTGCTATTTTTATTTTCCACTGAGCCACCCTCTTTCCTGTCTTTACCTGTCCTTTTGGGCCAGCTGATCTGTTTTAAATGATTCATGTCTTTCTTTTGTTCTGTAGAAGACAAACTCAACTGATTTCTGCAGGGATACAGGACTTATAATACCGTGTGCCAGCCCATACTATACTGCTCAGTAAGTACATGCAACTATCTCTGGGGCTTCTGGTATTGGTACTAAGTTTTTAATTGGCTTGCTTGCTTCAGTTATTACTAGCCCATTATTCGATCAACACATGATTAGGCATGGGTGATGCAGGGCTAAGCCATGGATAGCATACTTTAGTCATGAGGGGTCACATCCCCAGTGACCAAACACAGTCAGCTGAGAGCAAACTTGCATTACCCACATGCGGGCATGATATATTGCAATTACACAGCAGTAAATATTTTTAATTATGTCAATGCATTACAGAACTTTGTTTATTCTGTCACGTCACACTAACTGCAGTGTCTGGGCTTATTTTGAATGCATACTTTGAGAGAGCATACATATGTATATAACAGATGTAGTGTACACCCCACTACTGCAGTTTGTGATATTTTTTAAAGAGATATAATTACACATGCAGCAAGCCTGTATGCATTCAATTGCCTAAGTAAAGACACTCATACTCATTTGCAAAGTGTTTATTGGATCAGTTACTCAGTCAATCTAAATGTTTATATATTTTTAGAGCTTAGGTATTGTTTTGCTGACATTGTTGTATGAGGGAGATATGTATTTTTGTCAGTCTAGATAGAAAGTTTAGCTGATCTGCCTTCCAGCACATCAGTCATCTGTGTTTCAGAGGGCGGCAGCAGTGGTGCAGCGGTTAGCGCTGCCACCTAACAGCACGAGGTTCTCCGGTTCAATCCTCGGCTGGGGTGCCTTGCGTGTGGAGTCTGCATGTCCTCCCTGTGATCGCGTGTGTTTCCTATGGGTGTTCCAGTATACTCCCACATCCCAAAGAGATGCTATAGGTGGATTGGACACTCTAAATTGTCCCTAGGCATGAGTGCATGTGTGTGCCTTCTGTGGAAGGTTGGGGGCTGGACTGGCAACTCAACACCATAAAATTCCACTGCCAATCCTGAGTGGACAGGTGATTCACTGTGATGACCCCTAACTGGGAAAAGCCAAAAGAAGAAGTTATCTGTGTTTCAGAAGAGTGACCACTGGGCTCTATGATCCTATCCATAGAGTAATGCCTCCTTTAATTACTCATTCTTTCAGCATTTTTTTTTTTGTAGAATTTATTAGTTTGTTGCAGTATAATTGTTATCACATGAAGCCTATATATATATATATATATATATATATATATATATATATATATATATGTACACACACACACACACACACACACACACACACATATACATATATATATATATATATATATATATATATATATATATAAATATATATATATTTATTCTTCTTCTTTTTTGGCTGTTCCCATTAGAGGTCACCACAGCGATCATCTTTTTTCATTTATTCCTGCCCTCTGCATCTTGCTCTGTCACACCAACCACCTGCATGTCCTCTCTCACCACATCCATAAACCTTATCTTAGGCCTTCTTCTTTTCCACTTACCTGGCAGCTCCATTCTTAGCATCCTTTTCCCAATATACCCGGCATCCCTCTTCAGTACATGTCCAAACCAACACAATCTCGCCTCTCTGACTTTGTCTCTAAACCGTCCAACCTGAGCTGACCCTCTAATATACTTATTCTTAATCCTGTCCATCCTTCTCACACCCAGTGCAAATTTTAACATCTTTAACTCTATGCTCCTTCCAGCTCTGACTCCTGCCTTTTTGTCAATGCCACCGTCTCCAACCTATACAACATAGCTGGTCTCACTACCCTCTTGTAGACCTTCCCTTTCTCTCTTACTGGTAACTGTCTGTCAGAAATCCTTCCTGACACTCTTCTCCACCCACTCCACCCTGCCTGTACTCTCTTCTTCACCTCTCTTCCACAGTCACCATTACTCTGAACTGTTGATCTCAAGTACTTAAACTCAATCACCTTCATCAACTCTACTCCCTGCATCCTCACAATTCCTCTATTCTCCCTCTCATTCACACACATATATTCTGTCTTAGACCTCTGCTCTCTAAAGCATATCTCCACCTCTCCAGGGTCTCCTCAACCTGGTCCTTACTCTCACTACAGATCACAATGTCATCTGCAAATATCATAGTCCATGGGGCCTCCTGTCTGAGCTTGTCTGTCAACCTGTCCATCACCATTGCAAATAAGAAAGGGCTCACAGCTGATCCTTGATGTAATCCCACCTCCACCTTAAACACATCTGTCACTCCCACTGCAGACTTCACCACTGTCACACTACCCTTGTACATATCCTGTACCACACTTACATACTTCTCTGCCACTCCTGACTTCCTCATACAATACCACAACTCCTCTCTAGGCACCCTATCATATGCTTTCTCCAAGTCCACAAAGACACAATGCAACTCCTTTTGACCTTCTCTCTCTCTCTCTCTCTATATATATATATATATATATATATAAAAATATATATATATATATATATATATATATATATATATATATATATATATATATATATATATGTGTGTGTGTGTGTGTGTGTGTGTGTGTGTGTGTGTGCACAATTTAGATGATCAAGCATGTTATAATGAAGGTGCTTTCATCAAGCACATTATATCAAGTCTCAATACATCACATTTTAGGAAAGGAGTAAACTGGACTTGCCCCCTGCAAGGCCCATGTTAAAGCCCATTTCTTATGTTCGCTAGTTTGTGAGTTACTGAATTGGTTTTGATGCATTATGAGTCAAGTATCTGCAATTTGACTGCAACAGGAGTAAGTTGGTTACTCCTGAAAAGGGTCTGTGGACCAATTCAATTTCCTGATGCTAACTAACTAAATACTTGATTCGTTGTCTACGTTTAGTATTGTGCACGTACCTCTTACCTTCAGAACACATTATAGACATAGTGCTTTCATGGTCATGTGGATCCTTCTCATCAAACAAATCTAATAATGATAAAGAATACGATAGTTTGGCATTAAAACCAATTTTGCCAATGAACACAAAAGGGCTCTGCCTGGACTCCATCTTTATATCATTTAATGTTTTACATGGTTTGATGGCTGATATTTTATAAGACATCCATATTCAAGGAAACTGGAAATACTACTGAGCTGTCTGTCTGCATTTTGAAATTCTCTCTCCTTAAACAACTTTGTCTTCATGATCTGATGGTTTTAAACATCTGCTGACAATGGCTTGTCACAGTTGTCATGAGAGGACTGGTATGGTCTTTTATTTCTAAAACTCAACAAAGTTCAACAATTTACACATTTTTGTAATTTGCATGTGTGAACTAATGCTGACTGCATAACTGCAGTAGCTTCAGGGGGTGAACTTTCTTATGGTCATAACAGTGGTAAAATGAAATGCTGTACCTAGTTTTGAAATTCTCAGGCCTTCTTCACATATGTCCACAGTCTCAAAGGGAGCACTCAGATCTGCTCAGAACCTGTGTTCAAGGACACCACATACACAAATGCCATAGATATAGCCAACCTGATGGCAGACAGATTCAATGAAAACTTCAACCCTCTGTCCCCCCCATCAGTAAATCATGACATTGCCAGCAACTGCCCCCTCCCCTTATCTCTAGGGAGCAAGTCATCACGGCCTCTTAAAGACAAAAATACAGCCTCCATGGGACCTGATAACATCCCAGGCTGCATCCTACATGAACTTAGGCAGGAAATTGCAGCACCATTAGGCACCCTATTCAGCCAAAGCCTGAATATTGGCTTCATCCCCATCGAGTGGAGGACAGCCACTGTCATCCCTTTGCACAAAGGTAGAGAATCCACCTATCCAGGAAACTGTAGAACCATCAGACTAACTAGCCTGATCTGCAAGGCCATGGAGCAGATTATCATGGACCTCATTAACAAGGACATTGGCAACTTCCAAACACTAGCTCCCACACAGTTTGGTTTCATCAAGGGGAGTTTGTGCCTGTTACATTTGGTCGACTTGTTAGAGACAGTCACCAAAGCCATGGATGAGGGGAAGATGGTGCACACCACTTACTTTGACCTGGCTAAAGCCTTTGATACTATTCCCCACTTGGGTATAATAGATAAACTCTCTCAACTAAGCATCAATCTGCATGTTACCAGATGGGTAGCAAACTGGTTTACTGATAGAACACACCGAGTCAAAATAGGGGAAGCCACCTCAAGCAGCAGACCCGTAACTACTGGTGTACCCCAGGGATTGGTCCTAGGGCCTCTGTTGTTTGGGATATACTTTTCTGAGGTGCAGCCAAAACCGGTGGTCTATGGCTGACCAAATTTGCATATGACTCAAGCTCGGCACTGTCATCAAGTCACCTAGTGACATGGACATCCTCCATGAGGGTCTCACCGAAACAAATGGCTGGTTCCAGAAACATGGCCTCAAACTGAATGCCAGAAAAATGCATCATCATTCCTTTTGGGAAGTGTGACATCCCCACAAATTATCACATTAATAAAAAAGTCCTAAGCACACAATCAGTTATGAAGGACTTGGGCACCCAGGTTGATAACAAACAGACTTTTGACCACCATATTGTCTCCATTGTACCGAATGTTTTCTACATAGCCCACCTCAGTAGGAAAGGTATTTCATCCAGGGACAAAGTGGTCATAACATCCCTGTATTCTTCCATTATAAGACCCATTATTGAGTACAATGCCCCTTTCGGCATGTACCTCACAAAGCACATGCAGCAGCTGGAGAGACCACAGAGTTTCCTCACCAGGCGAATCCAGGGCCTCAAACATCTACCCTACACAACTAGGCTAAAGACCCTGTCCATCTACTTAGTCTCATACAGACTCCTGATGGGTGACCTCGGTCTGGCATGCAAAGCAATCTCAGACCATGTCTTGATGGGACTGCTGCATATCCAAAAGTCAAGCTCCACTCGAGTAACTTGCATGTCTGACCTCAGCCTGGTCTGTAACATCAACAGGACTTCTTAATGGGACAGATTTGTGTCCCAGGGACTCTACCTTCTGTGGAATAGGCTCCCTCTCCACATCAAGCAGAGTACCTCATTAAGCCTTTTTAAGCACAACCTGGATGACTGGATGGGGAACAGAAAATACACCCCTTTGATTCTACCTGGGTCCCTGCTGGACAGGGGCATTGGGTGCTGACTTGTTGGAACATGGGCTAAATTCTTGGCTAGGCTTGTAAGAGTGCCTTTTTAAGCACAACCTGGAAAACTGGATGGGGGACAGAAAATACACCCCTTTGATTCTACCTGGGTCCCTGCTAGACAGGGGCATTGGGTGCTGACTTGTTGGAACATGGGCTAAATTCTTGACTAGGCTTGTAAGAGCCTCAGGGCCAGTAGCCTACTAACTTCCTGTGATCCTATGATCATAACTGCCTCATGCGTATGCTCTGTGTCACTTGCATTGCCTTTATCAAATGAAGCAAATGTTGCTCTCCAGGAAAATACTGGCAAGAAATCATATCTGCAAGCATAGAGTCCAAGCAATGTTGTCATTACAATTTTAGTGGGACATGTTTACATCCTCTCACACAAAATTGTCCATATAAAATATGTAAAAAATAAATCAAGGGGTACATAAATCAGCAAACAAACAAACAAGTAAATAAATACATAAATGGCCTCACAGGAACAAGTACAATCCAATGAACATGTCTAATGCTTAGTTATGCAAATCTTACTACTGTTATCTGAAGTGGTAATAAGGACACCCCATGCAGAAAATGAAAAATGATAAATGTGCAGGGGTGGTTTGCAGTGCCCTGTATAGATGCAGGCACCTTGACTTGTAATTTTCCAAATAAACTTCCTCTGTTATTTTTACAAGTATCTAGCTGAGTGCAGAGCAGCTAGTTTGCGTGTTGAGAAGCATTACACCAAAAGTGTTGTTTTAGATCAATCCTAGACGTCCCTGCCAAGCCCAGTAACTCTCAAATTAGTCAGTTACAAACCCCTCTTGCATTGTCCCACCTCATAGATCACAAAATAGATTTGTAGACATGGATGTGCAGTTTCCTACTATTTCTGTAGGCAGCCTGATTGAAATGGTCATCCTGAGGCAATGTAGCAATTGCCTTGTGTTTACTGACAACCATTTTATTCTTAAACTGACTGACACAGTATGCGAGATGTAATTGCAGCATGCCTTTGAAGGCAAAGTTCTTTCATACAGACACTGATATCTCCAAACAGTTTGCCAGTAACACACACATTACAGCTACTATGAATTAGACGCATAAACTCACATCTAAAAAAATCTGATACCATGTAATCAAAATGCATTGCTCTTCAGGCAATCCTTAATACTTTCTAAATTGTTTTGCTTGTGTGAAATTTTAATTTTTTGTGTCAGCAGAAAGCCTGTGTCTCATTGTCAAGCATCTATCTGACATATATCTGTAACTCTTTCTCTTTATCTAGCCATCTATCTGTCCATCTATCTAGTGATCTATCTATCCATCTATCTATCTATCTATCTATCTATCTATCTATCTATCTATCTATCTATCTGTCTATCTATCTGTCTATCTATCTATCTATCTATCTATCTATCTATCTATCTATCTGCCTATCTTTGTTTTTGTTTACTGGAAAAGTCTAACTGGAGAAGAAAGCCTGTTTTCAGAGGAGGATGGGGAGAAAAGCTCCCCAGAATTCATATATTTACATAAATTTATAGCATCAAATACAGAAAAGTTTCTCATGAAATTAACATTTACAAAAATTGTACCTTAGAAAGAGAATTATTTTAAACACAGTATGCATTTGCATGACAGCACAGATAACAAATATCTCACAGGAAATTGTAGTAAAGATTGTAGCTGTTTCACATTTTTAATTCAGTTTGTGCAATTAAATTGCAGTAAACCATAGGGATATGGTAATTGAAATGTACAGCTATTACTTATATACACATGGTGAGAGTGGAAAAACTATTCTTAGGAATTAAAAATATTAATCAAAAGAGACATAGTTCAAGAATAAGAAGCAGTAAATTATACTGTATTGGAAGAGCTATTAACATGAAAGTTAGTTGTTAAATTAAAAGGAAGATGGGGAAGCATGAAGTAAGGAGAAAGAAATAGTCAGATGGTGGAGGGGTATATAAAGTAAATGGTAAGAGCAGAGTTGGGGAGAGTGACAGAAATATTCTTTGTATAAAAAGTCTTCCAAGGATGTTCTGAAAGAATTAGCCATCATACAGTTGTGATAACTATCTAGTGTAAGTTAAATAAATACTTATAATTCTGTTGTTACATCCAACAAAATATTCCAAGCAATCTTAGGCAAACATTAGATAATCCTCCAAATTGCTCCATAGGTATCTTTGTGTCATTCCATACTCTCTTCCATTAACCTCTTCTTCTGGTCACTTCCAAAAATCACTGTCATTGGACCTAATACACCCTCTTAAGGAGAGGCAAATCTGTCTTCCAGTATACTTTCTTACTAGTAACTACCAAGAGTCCATTCTACTGGCCATATAGCACCATCCTCACCAAGATTTAAATGCTTCTATCATGTTGTTCTAAATTTTTCCTTTTAACTGCATTTCTTCAGGTGCCTCAAGTCAGCCTTTCTTCATCTTATTCTTTGATGGAACATGTTCTGCCATTATATATATATATATATATATATATATATATATATGTGTGTGTGTGTGTGTGTGTGTGTGTGTGTGTGTGTATTCCAGCTATCACAATAGGTGGTGTATAAATGCTACTTCAAATAGTATATTGACAAGGTGAAAGCATATGCATAAAGAAAGGAACTGCATGGGTTACTCTTGACCAACACAATTTATTTGAACTAAATCACAGTAAGCGCTTTCATGTAGTTAAGTAACTAAACTTCTTCAGACAAAGTTGAAAAACATAAATTGGACTAATAAATAGTCTTCCACCAAGTCACATGATGCATTAACAATCACCTGATCTCAAATAATGAAAACAAATAAAACCAGAAGTATCAGAACTGAAGGACCAATTTGGTAGATAACAAATGCAGCAACAACAGAACCCAAAGGATCCACCACTGTAGAGTATAAGTAAAAACTTTAATTACCAGGATAAGCGCTTTCGAGAAATCAAACTCTTTTTCTAATCCAAGTACAAAGCATAATAAAACACACAACCTGTTTAAAAAACCACACTCAGCCAATAAAATTGCAATACAGCACACACCTCCAGAAGGTCCAATCAATTCAATTTCCAAGGTCTACGCCCTCTGAGAACAGGCATTAGTGGTAGAACACTTTTAAGCCCTGGGGCTCTATCAGCCTGCAGATCTGCAATCCAGTTAACTTCAATTTGCTCTGTTTTGAGGGAAACATCACCCCCTCTTCTGGTCAAGGGACATAACTGCAAGACCATAAATTTAAAAGTATGTCCCAAATTTTTCTTAACATGCTGTGTCAGCGCATTATGTTCACCACCAGTCCTTATGTATCTGCAGTGCTGTAAAACCCTCTTCTTCAACATGCTATTGGTTTTTCCAACATAAAATGAGACACAATCCTGGCACTTTGCTAGATAAACCAAGTTCCTAGCAGTACAGTTGGCAAAACCTTTCAAACAATATACCTGTCCAGTGACAGGATGTTGATATTTGTTAGAGCTATCTATAAAGGCACAACCTTTGCAATGCCTACATGGAAATGTTCTGATTCATTGCACTCCTACACAAAGCTGTCCAGAAGTCCATCCCACAGATTCTTTACAAAGCAGTCTCTTTAGATTAGGTGCATTCCTGAACCCATAAATAGGTGCTGGACCTACAATCTCTTTGATACCATCATCCGACTGTAGAATCTTCCAGTTCTCATGTATGATCCTTTTAATTTTGTTCACGTCACTGTTGTAACCAATAGTCAGCCTTGGGCACCCTCTATTGATTACAGGGTCCACACGGCCTCTGGTCTAAAGGGCTAGTTCAGTAATAGGACTTCCAGCTCCATCTTTACCAATCCAAGGTCTTGCAGAAGTCTGCCTCCACACATGATGGTCCCTGCTAGCCATCCTTATGGCTCCCTGTGAGTAGCCTCTCTCCTCAAAGCATGACAACAGAAACTCAGTCTCTCTATCATACACATCATCTTGGGTACACAGTCTGGAGGCACACATAATTTGCCCTTTTGTTAAAAATATGCGGGGGGTGCATAGTCCCCCTCTCCAAATAGGTGTTCTTCCAGCAATCCTTTCTGTAGGCCCTGGTCTGCAGGAACCCTTGTGCATCCATGAATAACTCCACATCAGGGAAGGCTACTGAGGTGGTAGAATGGTTAACTGAAAAGTTCAAATAACTAGTGCTCTGCTGTAAATAAGCCACAAAATCTACCAACTGTTCTTCTGACCCCATCCAAATGATAAAGAGGTCATCAACAAACCTTTTGTAGAAAGAAATGAAGTTTCTCCAGGTATTATGGGGACTAAGGACACATTTGGCATACATGTTGGCACATGCTGTGCCCATGGCCACACCCATTTCTGCAAATAATACTTCATACCAAACATAAACACATTGTTATGCAGGATAAGCTCGAGAAAACTGTATATTTATACAGTCTCATCAGGTCCACATACATTCTTCCCAGTGAAAAAAAATCACTAATTGCTTTAATCCCCACATCATTGGGTATAACAGTAAATAAACTGTTAACATCAAGCATAACCAATACTGAATGCTCAGGCGGCTGCTGATCAGAAATCTCTCAGTATAAAGAAGTCAGAAAATGGAGGGTGTCCTTCAACACCGCTGGTGCAAATTCCAAATGCAGGTCTCAGATGCCTCTCAACCCATACTGACATACACTCAGTCACCCAGCCTCAGTGGTGGGCTCATTCTATTTTTATGCACCTTCGGCAACCTTTTAATCACAGGTATAACAGGATCCATTGTCTTCACAAAATTATATGTCTCTTCCATAATCACCCATGACCTGAATAGCTCTTCAACTCTATCATTCACATCTATAATGATCTTTTTAACCTCACATATTCTTAATTCCATGTAGGTATCTGGATCATTAAGCATAGATCTCATCGAATGATGATGTCATCTCTACTCTTAAGTTGTGGAGCCTTCATAAGGACTTGGGAAGGAGAGACAGCAAAAGTTGTTTATGAGTAGAAGAAGAAGGACTTCTATAACTTGACCAAAGATGAATACAAAGTTCTTGAAGAACTTAAAAAAGTAGAGATGACATCATTATTTGACCGATGGATAAAGGGGGTGCGGTCATGATTATGGCGAGCACTAAGTATGATGAAAAGATGAGGTTATGAGGTTGTGAAATCGATATTAAACATATTTTAAATAGAAAGAACCAGGAGCATTCAACACAGTCTAATTTTAGCAGGGATGAGAATGAAATGTTACAAAGTTTAAAATCAAGCAATGTACGGGTGATGAAACTTGATAAGTGAGGGGGGCTTATATTCATGGATGTGGACAACTACAATGCTCGTATGGCTGAAATTTTATGTTCTGACAACTACTCTAATGCTTCCTTGAATTAAGTTAATTCAGCTCATCAGAAAATTAAAATTTGTATGAATGACATCTATTGAAGGTAGGGTAAATGTAGAGATTTTTAATTACCTTTCTATGCCTGCCCCCCCCGAGCCCAGTGATCTTTGGCACCCCTAAGATTCACAAACATTTACAAAACCTTCCTTTGCATCCCATATTTGATGGATGAAATTCTGCTACTTATGCATGTGCCAAATTCATGGGCAATATTCTCAAAGAATTCCTGGTGGGGGATTCACAGATTTGTAAAGACTCTTGGTCTTTCTTAGATAGTATTAACAACTTGATATTTGTATCTGACTTCAACTTTTTAATGATCGATGTTAAAGATCTATATACAGTAATACCCCATGATTTAGGAATAGAATGGGTTGGTTTGCTCATAAAGCAAAAGCATGCAACTAATATGGAAATTTCTCTAGTACAGGAACTCTTGGACTTAATTCTAACTAAGAATTATTTTTTGTTTAATGGAGAGTTTTTTCTGCAAAATAAGGGGGGTAGTAATGGATTCCTCTTGTGGCACAAGTTTTGCAAATATTGTGATAGCCTTTCATGAGTGAGAATTTTTGTTCAGGAACGTTACGCAATTTGATAAAATTTACTTATAAACAGATTACCTGGATGGCATGTTTTTCATTTTCAAAAGCAACCAGGAGGAAGCATTGAACTTAGATGAATTTTTAAACAGCACAACTGACTTTTTATCATTCACTCATTCATTTGATACAGAGTGTATAGCTTATTTGGATGTAGATTTGGCTAAAGATAGAATGAATGGGAAATACATAGCCAAAATTTACAGGAAGGAAACATACTCCAATGCCTTCTTACACTATTCCAGCACCTACCCTGCACATCAGAAGAGATCGGTTGTCAAGGGGCAATTAGTCAGGGCAGCACAAATGGTGTCAGAACACCAAGATTTTTTGAATGAATGCAACATCCTAAGGGAAATGTTTTTTAAATGTGGCTATCCTGATATGTTGTTAGGCAAACTTATTTTTCAAGTCCATTCAAAACGTATATCGGGACATTTTTCACAAATATTAAGTTCTACATGCAATATCAGACTTTCTTTAGCAGATGACACTATGACCATTGAAACAAAGACCCATATTAAAGAGGCGAATTACACACTACCCTTTTTTACCCCATTTAGTATTGAATGCCTATGCCATTAAACAAATCTTAATTAAAAATTGGCCTTTGATCAAGAATGACAGTTCCTTGGGCCCAATGTTGGAGGAGAAACCGAGAGTAATATTCAGAAGAGGACAGAATTTAAAGTCCATATTTGAACTTGAACAGAAAAGGGTATTTAGATGCTCAGGGATGGGGAAATGTGAGGCCTGCCCCTATTGTAAATACATTGAAGTAGGCAAGTTTTTCACCTTACAGGGGAACAAATATAGTAGCAAAAACAAATTCAATTGTAATTCCAAAGGGGTACTATATCTGGCAAGGTGCCACTTGTGTCCATGCTTTTATATAGGCAAGACGGTCCACAAATTTAAAGAGAGAATTTATGAGCACCTATATATTATTAGAAAGAGCAAAAATGGAAAATGCTTTAGCTAAGCACACTTCCTTGAACCCTGGGCATTCCTTTACTTTTAGGGTTATAGACCATGTTCAATTAAGGGGTGGCCAAAAATCTTTAATCTTGGAGCAGCTTGAATTATATTGGCAAATTAGACTGGACACTCACATGTACCCTGGGTTAAGTGACCTTTGCTCCATCTCTTGTATATTGAAGCTCAAGGGTTAGGAGAGATAGGTAACAGACAATTCTTATAGTATAAAATCTATATATATTGTTCAAATATCAACCTCGGACCGTGTATTATTTCATTCTGCAGCTTAATTTTCATCCTACTTTTTTGCCCTTTGTTTTATATAACTTGGATTTCAAAATATTACCTTTTGGCATGTATTTTTGCGATACTTTTATGACATGATTATTTATCATATGATTATTTGAGATCAGATGATTGTTAATGCATCATGTGACTTGGCGGAAGACTATGTATTAGTACAATTTGTTTCTCAAATTTGTCTGAAGAAGTTTAGTTAAGTAACTAAAGGAAAGCGCTTACTGTGATTTAATTCAAATAAATTGTGTTGGTCAAGAGTAACCCGTGCAGTTCCTTTCTGTATTTTACTAGTTTGCTGCTTTTTGGTTTTATCAAAGCATATGCATATTCAACAATATTTTCATAGTAAAGCAACATATTTACAACAAAGCAACATTTATATGGCAGGCAACATTTTTCATAACAAAAACGGTATATTATATTGAAATACAATCTCATAGCTTTTTACATCCTTTGAGCACAACTATATTGTAATATGTTGAGAATACTGAATAAAATAAGAATAACATTATATAAAACATGTCATATTGTAAAATGCTGATGATAAAAAAAATGTGTGCAATGCCAAGATATGAAAAGGGAATAAGAATATGCTATATTTTTATTTTTCTTACTTCAAAATATTAGCAACTTTACAAACTATATTTGAGCTCTTTTTAATTTGCAGTGTGTGTTCCTCCTCTGGCCTAAAATGTGTATAACCATGTTTTTTTCCACTTTGAATGTAAAAATGAAATGAAAGGAAGAAAGATGCAGGAAACCTGTATTTATAAAGTAAAATGCAACCTGTTGCAGTTTCTCAGAGCAGTTTAATTGCTTGTATATAACAAAGTCCTTCATAGGTTTGGTGGGAAAAAGAAAGAGAGCCATACAATGAATCAGCCATTGATATGCAAACGTTAATTGTAGTATCCAGCTATTGTTGGTTAGTCTTTTCTTCTATGATGTGGGAAAGTGAATAATATCACATGATACAATAGAATTACATCTGGGTTTTTTTTCTTTTTCTTTTAATAGTAAAGGAAATGAAGTAAAGTGATGATCTCCAGTTTCATGGTGATGAGGTAACATATGTATTATGGACTGAAACCAGAGAACCTTCTTGTTTTAGTTTAAGTCTTACTGATGTCATCAAGGTGACCATTTCCATGGAAACTTGCTGTGAACATTCTACCTGATATATTTTAGGAACTTAAACCAGTAATGTTTCAGTACTCTTTAAACAAGAGTCATTTAGATTTATTTATCTAGCTTACATAGATATATTCTGTAAATAATCCTGTCTGTATAACTGGCTGCTATTTTTGATATTCTGTGTTTATTTATGTAACATCTGCATATTTAATCACATCATTTAGTTTTTGGATAAAGCTTTATTTATTTACTTTGAATATCTTGTGGGTGTTATTTATTTTGATGGTTATTTTATTATCTGAGAAAGAAGGTGATTATTATTATTATTATTATTATTGTTATTATTATTATTTAATACTGCAAAGTTATTGCCTCAATCTTAGGTCTTTGTCTTTAGCCTTATGTAGAGTAGTGGCAGCTCCAACATGTCAGGAAGAAAGTTATGGTGAACTGGAGAATTATGCCAGCATCCCCTGAAAAGCGTGTGTGTGTGTGTGTGTGTGTGTGTGTGTGTGTGTGCGTGTGTGTGTGTGCATGTGTGTCTGTGTGTGTGTGTGTGTGTGTGTGTGTGTGTGTGTGTGTGTGTGTGTGTGTGTGTGTGTGTGTGTGTGTCTGTGTGTGTGTGTGTCTGTATGAAAATAATTTACTTGCAAAGCATTTGCTATGGGTAGGGTGCACTGGAAGACATCAGAGAAAGGGGCAGGACAGCAGTGCATATTCTCTTTATGCTCTTGAGGCAAGGTTGCCTTTGGTGAACTCGTTGTTGAGTCAGATTTGTGTGTACTTTTCTTTTTTTTTTACCTGTTGGATACCAGAGGTGTGATTCAAGAGACCTTCCTTCTGGTGGCCAGCAAATCTATTTGGGACAATGGTGTGGAAACGAGAACCATAACACATTTCTTTTACATAACCAAGTGGCACTTTGGTTGGAAGTGATGGGATTCAAATCCTCATCAACAGCAGGTATCCATCACATATTGGTGGTGGTGGCAAGGCTGTTCAGTGACATATGGACAATAGTTTGAAGAGTTAAATTCTGGAAGGTAGTTCCTCAGTGAAGGAATAATGAAGAAGTTTGGAACAGAAGACCTGGGAGCATGGATTGTGAAAGGTCCAGTCAGAGCTAAACTGTGAAATATAACTGATAGATTGTGCTTGGTGGAAGCATTCAATTCTGATGCTGACAGTAGGACCTAGGACACAAAGATCTGCAACACTTCAGTTAGCTGTGTGTGCACAGGAGGTTAGACTTAAGACAGGGTCTTAGGAGAGAGGTCAAAATCCTGGGTCTTTCCTGCTAGCTGTAGACATACTTTTTATTTTGTGTTTTTAAAGCAAATTGAGATAACATTAGATCAGAAGTAAAATATAAAATAAACATGCGTATGTGAGCACATCCTTCCTCTGGTGTCTTCTTAGATCTACATTGTTGAGCTTTGGCAACAGGAACCATGGATCATTGAAAACATTTAATTGCAATTTGAAATAGCAACAGTCAGGAACATGAAAGTGGAGGTTGATCAGGTGAGCTGAGAACTTGTTCCCTTGTAGGACCCATGTTAAAACCTCTTCCCAAGTTTCCCTGAAATCACAATGGCTCATGGTTTGCTAAAATTTTTACACAGACACACAGACACACACACACACACACACAGACACACACACACACACACACACGCACACGCACACACGCACACACACACACACACACACACACACACACACACTTCTCTATCTCTCTTTCTCTCTCTATATATAAATAGATTAGATATAGATATAAATGTATATAACTTAAAATAAGACACACTATCATTAAGTTTTCTCCTAACCTCAGAGTCATAACTGGAAGAGTCCCAAAGCAATACAGCCCCACCCTTATCTGCCTTTATCACAAAGATCTCCTCATTGCCACTCAATTTATTCAAGGATAACTTGTCAATCTTATCTAAATTATGACTATAATTCTTAAATACAGTACTCTGGTTGACATACAGATCTCACAAGACTTGCTCTTCAAATAAGATAAGGTGGTTGGAAAGCTGACTTTTTGACCCTAAAGGACTTTTCAAACTCCAAATTCACAGTGTTTCTTAGGCTGTAGTAATATCTAAGGTTCAGATTCCGGCAAAACTGTTTAACATCCAAACAAACATTATACTGTGATATATAAAAAGAGGGGATATAACCCGAACCTTTATTCAAGATACATTTCTCACCATCAGTGATATCACAAGAGGTCAAATTAACAATCAAATAATTTTCTGTAACATCAGGATTTAATGTCCCAATTACAGTGGATATAAAAAGTGTACATACCCCTGTTAAAATGCCAGGTTTATGTGATATAAAAAAATGAGACCACAATAAATAATTTCAAAACATTTATCACCTTTAATGTGACCTATAACCTGTGCAATTCAATTGAAAAACAAACAAATCGGTTAGGAGAAAAATTATAAAAAATAAAAGACGTACAATAAGATGCTTGCATAGGTGTGCACACCCTTAAACTAATACTTTGTTGAAGTACCTTTTGATTTAATTATAGCATTCAGTCTTCTTGGGTACACACCTGCCATCAATTAAAGAGACTCTGATTAACCCCAAATAAAGTTCAGCTGTCCTAGTAGGATTTTCCTGACATTTACTCAGTTGCTTGCTACAGCAAAAGCCATGGTTTGCAGAGAGCTTACAAAGCATAAAGGGATGTCTTTGGTGAAAGGTATCAGTCAGGAGAAGGATGCAAAAAAATTTCCATAGCATTCGATATACCATGGAATGCAGTGAAGACAGTCATCAAAAAGTGGAGAAAATTTGGGACAACAGTGACATTGCAAAGAGCTGGACATCCCTCCAAAATTGATGAAAAGACAAGACAAAAACTGGTTAGGAAGGCTGCCAAGAGACCTACAACAACACTGAAGGAGTTGTAGAAATGTTTGGCAAGTACTGGTTGTGTACTACATGTGACAGCAATCTCCCGTATTCTCCACAAGTCTGGACTATGGGGTAGGGTTGCAAGATGGAAGCCTTTTCTTACACAGAAAAACATCCAGCCCCAGCTAAAATTTGCAGAACAATACAGCAAGTCTCCCAAAAGCTTGTGGGAAAATGTGTTATGGTCTGATGACACCAAGGTTGAACTTTTTGGCCAGAATTCCAAAAGGTACGTGTGACGCAAAAACAACACTTTGCATCACCAAAAGAACATCATCCCCACGGTGAAGCATGACGGTGGCAGTATCATACTTTGGGGTTGCTTTTCTTCACCTGGAACTGAGGCTTTAGTGAAGTGCAGTTCCAAATACCTCACCAGAAGAAAATTAAAGTTTTCGAAAGGCCCAGCCAGAGTCCAGACCTAAATCTAATAGAAAATTTGTGGGGTGACCTGCAGAGGGCTGTGCACAAGAGATGCTTTTGCAATCTGACAGATTTGGAGCACTTTTGCAAGAAAGAGTGGGCAAATATTGCCAAGTCATGATGTGTCATGCTGATAGTTTCCTACCCAAGATGACTGAATGTTGTAATTAATTCAAAAGGTGCTTCAACCAAGTATTAGTTTAAGGGTGTGCACACTTATGCAACCAGCGTATTGTACATTTTTTATTTTTTATATTTTCGCCCCTAACAGATTTGTTTGTTTTTCAATTGAATTGTACAGGTTATAGGTCACATTAAAGGTGGAAAAAGTTTTGAAATTATTTAATGTGGTCTCATTGTTTATATCATAAAAACCTGGTATTTAAACAGGGGTGTGTGCACTTTTTATATCCACCTTAAATCTTCATTGCACTCCTGAATATGTTCTCCACACTGCCTGTGGTGCTTTCTTCCAGCTCTCCCAAAGGACCCTTCATACCCCTCAATCTCTTATTCAAGGGTGATGTTATATCCAGGCCATCACCAGTATCCGTCTCAATTTCAGTATTAGACAGGTTATCAGAGAAATCAGACATACTAGGTTCTGTATTGCTTTAGATTTGACACCTTTCTTTTCAGTGTCAAAAAAATGCACATCTTCTTTTTTGTCTTTCAATGAAAACAAAGTATTCCTTTTAAGATCCCCAATATCCCTAACAATTTTTTTAAGCTTACAATTTTTTAATTCCATTTTATAAACATTAACTTCTTCAGGATATCTAACATATTTTTTTTTGCTGTTCAAAACACTGCACTGCATGTAACTTAGAGTCCCAATTGGTCTTAATAAGGACCAACAGTTGCTCATAATAATCTATTAAAAGCTCAAGAAAAAGCTTGGAAGCAGTCATTTGAATCTTACACCACTTAGCCATGAACGAAACATCATCCTTGACAACACCAGGTTCCATGTAAACTCTAAGCCCACATGGAGTCAAATTAGCCTGTACACAGGCTTTCAGCAACCTAATGTGCCTTACTGTAGACCTAATTTTTTTAGTTAAAATTACAAATTCCTTAAACAAATCTTTCATCTCAGTAACCCAACTCACCTCCGAAGTTGTGCTGGACCATTTCTGACTGCCAGATCATCTTTGTCCCCAGCCAAAGTTCCAATAAACTCAGGTAGGTTACCCTTCAAAGACATTAAATCCTTCAATTACCCGCTGTGAAAAACATCCTCTCTCATCAACCGGTTGTCTATGGTCTCCAAATGCAACCACACAGAGTGGTCTCTGCAAAATGCATCAGAACACATACACACACACACACACACACACACACACACACACACACACACACACACACACACACACACACACACACACACACACACACACACACACACAAACACAAATGTCTATATCTATGTCATCTATATTTATCTCTCTCTCTCTCTCCATCTATATATATATATATATGTATATATATATATATATATGTATATATATATATATATATATATATATATATATATATATATATATATATGATTTTGTCATGCAAGGAAGAACACTCAAAAGAGAGACTCAGAAATGGGAGGAAAAAAGAGAACAGCTCATGAGTGAAACACAAAACACTGAATACTTCTCTGCCAATTACAAAGCTATACATAGGAAACTCCAGTTATAAAACTGAAATTGTGTCATCTTGGAAGTGATGCTGTTAAGAAAAGGGTTTTTAGTAACATGATGTGTACGGTTAGGGTCTGGGGTAGAGTCAGGGTTACGTTTAGACTTAGCACACATGATTAAGGTTGTTAAGGGCACTTCTGCAGCCTCTTCATCCTTATTAAGCCCTTCTTCAGCTTCATCTCTTAACACTTCTTGCCTGTCTTCCTTAATACTCAGTTGTGCTTTCCCTAGTTTCACTTAGAACAATAATATTTATTGATGTTTATTTTTGTAAAATTCCTTCCTGCTCTAATAACATTGAATAATCAAACCAAACACAGCCTGTTTCATTACATTTTATACATTTTTCCCCACATGTTATTCAGTGAATGTCCTCTTTCCTCATGATGTTCACATTTTTACTTTTCTTTGGAATGCTTGAATTAAATGATTGCTATCCTGACAAAATGTTCACAATTCTCCTTTGAGTAACCACATTAATTATACCTGGTATATGAGCAATATTACCTACTTTCATAGTCAACACAATCCATACCTCCCATGCCACATTTAAAACGTTCCTGTCAGTATACATACACACACACATATATGTATATATATATATATATATATATATATATATATATATATATATATATATATATATATATATATATATATATATATATACACACACACACACACGCACACACACACACACACACACACACACACACACACACACACACACACACACATTTTTAATTTCATATACACCATAAAATGATGTGAAAAGTCATTTCTTAAGGCCATGTCTTCAATATTAGCAGTTCTAAACTGCACTGACAGTTTTTCTTGTGTTAAAGCTCCTGCATAAAAAAATAAATAAATATTTCTTCCTGGGCTCACAATAACTTTTGGCATTGCAAAGTCTTACAAGTCTTCCTGCTAATGCATAGTTTTCAGATGTTATTTCACAAAACGTTCACCTCCTAAGTCCCTATATATTCAACAATGAAGTCTAAAATTGCAGCACCATTCCTAGCTGTAGAAGTCCCATTCTTTTGCAAAACTCTAAAAACTGGTTGCCTTCACTGTCTTGCTGTTTGCACTATTGCAAAGTCACTAAATGGCTGTCCATATCTCAAAGCCTGAGTATATGAATGTCTTTGCTCAGTAATTCATTCGCAGTTTCTACTCGGCCCCCAAAACAACTATATGATTATAATCCACAAAGATTTGTTTTACAGTCACTTCAACGGTTACTACCATTATTGTGACATCATGTTGCACGTTCTGAATAGCCAGTATCACCAAGCAGCATTAAGTCAGGCTTCGTTTTAACATCAGCAGATTGCTACTCAGGATTACTTCCAAAAAACAGTATCAGCTTTAGTGTCAGCAGATTCCTGTATACATTTGTCTACAGTATCACTCAAGGAAACCACTAATTCATCATATGATATGGCTCATCTTCCTCAGTCAACTGCACCATTTTTCAGTCTCCAGACCTCCTTCCTTTATCACCACAAATTCAATTTTGTTCACTGTCTTATCTGTAAACTGTGAATCTACCATTTCTCTAGCAACTTTCTCCTTCATGCCGCATTTAAAATTCACCTTCGCCTTTCCTCTGGTTACATCCCTCTGCTGCCACCTAAAGGAAAACAATAGTAAGAGTTCTTGGACTCCTTGACAAGTTTCTCTCTAGTCTGTATAAAGAGCATTTTGGGTCCCCCCTGGAAAGAGGACATTAGCCTAGTGGGACTAACCCAGTCTAAAAAGGATGGATAAATAAATAAATAAAATGCAACTTTGTTTTTCCTTTTGCTGATTAAATTTTATGTTTTGTGTAATACCTGATACCACCTAATTTCATAGGTATGGTAGTTTAATCATTCTCTGGGCTTTACGTTTTATTTTATGCAGCTACTTAGGATAGCATTTCTGTATCATTCAGTTGCACTTATGTTCCTTGTTACAGCTTTTCTGAGGCATTGTCTCATTCAAACAATTTCAAAGATGAAACAATGAAAACTAGCAACTTCAAGGGAATTGCTGTTGTACTGAAAGTTTGCATTTGTTTGCTGTAAATTGAACTTAATGTATTTCCTTTATATGTGTTTGATTGTGTGCACTAACTAGTACCTTGTCCATTGAATGAGATAATCAGCAGTTCAGATGGTCATTCCTCATTATTTACCAATAAAATCATTGCATCTGGGTAATTAAGGTTGCTAATCACTATTTTGTCAGTATAAGAGGAACTGGAACAATTAATGGAACGATAACTGTGGATTTTGGAAACAAATTAAGCATGGCTGACTATTTCATGAGTCAGTGTGATGAAAACTATTGACGACGTGAAAGTACCATGTTGAATGCGGTGTTCAAGTGAGCATGTTTGATGGGCCCTTATCACATACAAGACCTTTTTGTAAGACTAGGCACACCCATTTACTAGTACATTTAATGTTAAACCTAAGTCAACTTACTTCCCAAGTGCCTGGGTTAGACAACACATCTTATCTATTTATAAGGGAGGAAACAATCAGGAGATCTCTAACAACAGACGTATAAGTAATACATCAGTGGTTTGCCAAAGCTTAGAATATTGTCTATTTTATTTTATTTTGCATCTGTTACAACCATTAATCTTAATAAATAACTTATCTATTTCAACAACCACTATGAAATAGTAAGTAGGGACCTGGTTCAGATATATTCCAGTATGGGCCTATAAAAGGTCTTTCTACATTAACATGTTTAATTAATTACATTTTGTAACATGGACTGAAACACAGGTCAGGGAAAATAATGCTTGGTAATATACTTAGATGCAGGCAAAGATTTTGAAGCTCTTTCCCATATCACTGTAGGGAGCAAGTTTAACAAATTAAATCTTCTTCTTCTTCTTTCGGCTTTTTCCCGGTTAGGGGTCGCCACAGCGGATCACCTTGTCCGCACATTGAATGGCAGTGGAGTTTTACAGTGTCGAGTTGCCAGCCCGGCGCCCAACCTTCCACAGAAGGCACACTCACACGCACACCTAGGGCCAATTTAGAGTGTCCAATCCACCTGCAGCATGTCTTTGGGATGTGGGAGGAAACCGGAGCACCCGGAGGAAACCCACGCGACCACAGGGAGGACATGCAGACTCCGCACAGAAGGCACCCCAGCCGAGGATCGAACCGGAGAACCTCTTGCTGTGAGGCGGCAATGCTAACCACTGCACCACCGTGGCCGCCCAAGTTTAACAAATTAAATGTAAATCAAATATAATTTGATGGATATCTACTTTATTTGGTTAAATAAAAGAGAACAACATGCGGTTATTCATAGAGTGAAATCAACATGAAAAAGCATATAATCTGGAGTCCTTCAGGATTCAGCCTTGGGTCCTATCAAATGCTATAGTTAAACTGCTACCCAAACAAAAACATCCCATACTCCCCTCCTACTATCACTCACCCCATCTTTATTCTACCAACCTTGTGCAAGATATTTGAAAATAAATTGACTGGCTCTATTTTAAATATTATATCTCATAATATCAACTTTGTCTCCTAAATAGTATCAGTTATGTCAGATAGAAGCACTTCCACAACCATGTAAACACTCATGGATGACATTTGCATGTCAAACAACAAGGCCATGCTATCTGCATCCATTTTCATAGATATCACCATGGCCTTCAACCTAGTTAACTATGCTTTCTTCATATTCCACCTTACTTAACTAGGCATCAGACCTGATGCCATTCCCCTTGTTCCAGTGCAATCTTTGAAACAGACCTTTTACAGTTAACTATGACTCCTGTACCTCCCACGTCACTTCCTCTTCTACTCAAAGGAGAACATCAAGATATATGTGTGTGTGTGTGTGTGTGTGTGTGTGTGTGTGTGTGTGTGTGTGTGTGTGTGTAAATATATATATAATATGCATTATATACATACACAAACACATATGCACACACACACACACACACACACACACACACACACACACACACACACACATACATACAAACACACACACATATACCCATATATTTATCTCTCTCTCTGTATATATGTAGATATATATATATATATATATATATATGTAATACATGTAATATATATATATATATATATATATATGTGTGTGTGTGTGTGTGTGTGTGTGTGTCAACAAACTTCTAATGGATCCACCTTCCTCTTCTTTTCAGTGTTGATATCATGGTCCTATACTGTTCTAACTACTCTTTAGCAAGATTACAAGATGAACTATAATCTGATTTCCTCTGCTTCACTGAATGGATCAGCAAGAAAAAAAAACATTCTTAACATAACAAAAACAAAAACATTATTATTTGTCACTCATCATTAGCTCATCAGATCCTTTAATCCTGTAGCAATCTATGAAAACAACAACTCTCCCTCTTTCTTCGGGTTCCTTAGTCTGTGCTTAGATCCCCTCACTTAGTTATTCACTCATTATGAGAAAAAAATAAGTCACCTTCTTTTCTAACAAAAAAAACATCACCTTTTCTGTTATACTCAGTCAGAATTGCAATAAGGAAAGGAATCTTACTTCACCAATTCATATTCAACTTCCTTCTTGTCTCATCAGCATCTGCTAAAAACTTCTCTACCATTCAAAAATTAGAAAACATAATTTGTATATTTATCATTTATTACCCCAGAAATGGATACCACTGTAATACTCTGGAAAAAGCAAAGTGGTTAGTGGTTTGCAGTTAAACAAAGAGTAGACATACTTCCAGGCTTACAACTGTTCAAGCTACTATGTGAACATACTCTCCCACCTTTATCCCCAAAAATAATAAGAAAAGCCCCACATAACAACCTCAGAAACTTGAATCATACTTGCTGTTTAATATAAATAAAAAAAAAACTTTCCAAACTACATGCCTGTGATCATGCATTCTCAATTGTTGGTAACAAAAAATGGCAGTCCATCCCATCTGAACTTAAGACACGTCATTTTACCCTATATTCTATGGCCTGCTAAAATGTCATCTATTTAAGTTAAATGTTTTTGCATCGCAATAGGCCAAATAATCTAATCTACTAATATTACTCCTCAATACTGACTGCTCTTCTAGTTTCCATTGCTTCAATCCTCCCACCTCAGACTTCTGCATACCAAGTTTATATATATTACTTTGTCTTCCAAAAATGTAAAGCAATCTCTTGTACTTAATTTATAATTGATATTTATCATCTCTATTTACTGGTTTATGTTTTTTTTTATTCTTGGCATCTAACTTTCTTTGTATTTTATTCATTGTCATTTTGTGTTGTTTTTATCGTATGTGCTCTATATGAGTGGTCATGTTACTGTCCCTGGGCTGAGATTGGTCAGAGTAGATTCGTGCTCTACCCTGATTAACAAAGTCAATTAACAGATAGATAAATGCATTAATTAATTCATTCTAGTATTCTCAGACTACTGAATTTTGGCTAGTAAAATATATAAATATTGCACAAATAAGTCAAATAGCTATCTAAAATCTGAGAACTTGGGCAACTGAAGATGCTTTATGTTTGAATGCAACTAAAAGCAAGGTGATGCTAAATGGAAAAGAGATGGCATAATTAAAATAAGCAATCATCAATTAGAAATAGAGGTATTGCAGATCTTAGAATGCAGTTAGATATCAAATTAACATTTAAGACGCATATAAGTCAAAAGCCCTATAACAAATGGGATTAATATTTAGGTAGCATCATCTACAGATTTAGCACCGTTATATTCTCTCTATATGTCTTTGGTAAGACCAATTAATTATTCTAACATTTTATTCTGTAATCAAACTATAAAAAAACTTTTCCCAATCTGAGATGGTACAAAGAAGATTCACAAAAATTAAGAGGCATAGGTAAGATGCTCAGAATGACTGGAAAAATGGAACATATTTAGGAAAAAATGTACTTAGCATATAAATCAATGCAGCATGATAACTTAAGACAAGACTGTCATTAGTTGGTCGATAGTCTCTATAGCGCAGGGATGGGGACTGGACAATTATACCTATATATTACAAATGATACTACTACTGCATGGATAAATGTCCACCTTCTGTATGTGCATCTGTATCATTAGAGATCTTTAAAATAAGGTTACATGAGTACAAGAGAAAAAAAAAAAATCAGCTTTAGTCTTAACGAATCTACATTTTGTTATCCTTCAACATAATTGCTATACAACAAAATATAACACTACGAAACTTTAACATTTAGCAGGCTTTGTTTAACTTCGTAAATATTTTTTGTTGTTGTGTCTTTTGGCTTTTCCCGGTTAGGGGTCGCTACAGCGGAACTCCGGTCCGCTAATGATTGGCAGTAGATTTTGACATGCCGAGTTGCCAGCCCTGACACACAACCTTCAACGAAGGTACGTCCATTCACGCATGCCTCCACACAGAAGACGCTCTAGCTGAGAACCGAACAGGACAACGTCTTACTGTGAGGCGACAATGCTACCGCAGCACCACCACAACTTCGTAAATATAATTTGTGAAATTTTACCTGACCATCAAATTATGTCATTTACTAGGTAAATAAAAGGAATAATACTTATCAGCTCTTAATTATCTGCCAGAACTCGCTATCTGTAACATCAACATCAGTTCTGGAACCTGAACAAAAATTTTGGTGTATAAAATCCTTAGGCGACAGGCTTATAATGCATATAACTTCATGAAAAATAATGAATGCAGCACTGATAAGTGAGGCTGTAAATGGCATAGACAGACAAGACACTTAACCAGTCAGGAACTGGAAATCTGTATCCTAGTGATTCAGTCAAACATATGACCTGTAGTGCAACACTGAGTTTTGAAAAATCAAGAATCAAAACATTATATAAATAAAATATCTAAAAACACAACAATATAAACATACAGTGTCATAAATCAAACGATCGTAGAAAAACAAGCAAGTAACATATTTTCAGGAGGCATTTACTGCAGTAAAACCCTCAGTATGGGGCTTTTGTTTCCATATTCTTGGTATTCTGAAGTTGTACAAGCTCAGAGAAAGGGATAAGTAATACATTGAAAAGTGCAGCTTTTACTCCTTAATGCTAGTTATGTAGCCTCAGATACAAAACTAAACATCCTATGTGACAAGCTACACCTGATGCTCTCAGAGATGTAGCCAGGAATTTCAAATTTGTAATCACAGTTCCCAGACTTCTGCCCTCTCAACAAGCCACACCCACATAACACTGCAGATCAAGCCACACCCTCTTCATATGGCTGATCTCTGAACAGATCACTGGCAAGTATATGCCAGGGTAGTAATTACTTATATGATGAAGTAGCATGAACATTTCATTCCAAAAGTACATCTTCCTTAAGTCAAAAAACAAAGTACCTTTCTATTTACACTACGGTAGATCAATCCATTAGCCTGCCCCAAGATTACGCTTCTTCCCCTTGCAGCTCCTAACCCCTGTAGTGGCTCATTAGAGCTCCAGTAGTTCTGCCGACTAAAGGACTGGCAGCCTCTAGGCAGCACATGCTCCACAGTATTATGGTCTGTAGGTACAACATATAGAGCTTTCCCTAGATAACACCCAAGCTATGAGCCACAACTACCTCCCGTCCACTCACATGGATCACATGGCAATGGCTGTTCACTCCTACGGCCTACACTCATACTAAGCCTTTTGGAATAGTAAACCTTACATTCCCAGCAACAAATACATTTTAGCTGGGCTCAGTCATACTGCCACTGACAATAAATGAAGACGTGTACCCATGGGAGTCAATCAAGCAAAAACTAAAGCTGTTGAAAGTTACATTCTTACTACCCTACTTACATTCTGTGAATCTCAAGCCTTTGCTGAAAGAAAATTGGTTAAAGCAAGAAAATTACCTTAGGCCCCAGAATCAGTGGGACTGTACATAATGTAAGGTGCTTTTTTAGAGTTTTTTCTAGTCTTATGACAGTCTGAACAAAATTATTTAAAAGAAATGAAAAGAAATTCAAGTAAGAAATACGTTTTTCCCAAAGCTTAATGTTAAAAGCTGACACGATACCACCTAATAAGCTGAGAAAACAACAGCTTCTGAAGACAAAAAGCATATCTGCAAATACAGGCTGCCTCTCTACTCTCCCACAAAATGAAAACATAGTCACTTTATGTATAGCCCTATGGTGTTACATGCTGAAAGAACAAATGAAGACATTCTGGTTTGATTGTGAAAAATGTTAAAGAAACAATTATCACACCATTCTCAGCCCCCTTGTAAGCTAGTATAAGTGATCTCATCTGCACATATCTGAGTAGTGCTGGTTTCTGACTATGCTGGGTACAGGGCATTAGTTGGTGACTCAGTCCCTCTACTAAGCCTGTTTTAAACTTCCATTGTACAGAATTATTTACTGCCAATCTCTATGCATATTGAAATAGTTGCATAGACACATCTTCCCCCCTCAAAAATAAATACAGTAAATTCAAAAATAAAGCCCTATGGGAAGCATAACAAAAGAAAAAAAATATTCATTGCATGCAAAAATAAATGTAACTTTCAATAAGCGAAAAACACTCTTGTTAAAGTAAACAACAAGCTCAGGACTGTGATTAAATCAACCAAAGCCTGATATGAGGTAAAAATATAAACCCAGATGAAAGATAACCACAAAGTATTTTTTAACTGTGCTAGAAATCTCAAACAATAACTAGCACTACAGTGAGCTAATAACAAATTATATCATATACTTGGACCAGAGGATATAGCGAATCCACTGGCAAACTAACTCAGACTGAACTTCACCCCCCCCAATCATCCAATATTCTCATATCAAATACCTGCAACCTATAACCCCTTCAAATCTCTCAACAATTTTTGAAGTTATTACCTAATGCGAATAACACAATGCCTATTGGGACTGAATAAAATACTGGGCTGCCTACCATTTAGTCTGAACCTGAAACTTCGTGCCTCTACAAAGGCTATTTAATACTAATCTCCAAATAGGTTTTGTGCTGGATGAATGAAAGACTGCAACAGACATTCCCTTGCATGAAGGTGGGACTTCAGTGGTCCCAGGCAATTATATACACATAAGCCTAAACAGTCTCATCTGGCAACCTCTGTCAAGAATGAACTGTCCCTTGATCACCACATATTCACTATTGTAAGGATGTTCTTTTTCATTGTAAAGCTTATATCTAAAGGTATATCATCCAGATCCAGGCACATAATTGTTCCCCTTTACTTGGCACTCATTAGGCCAGTCATTGAATATAATGCCCCTTTTGGTATGTAACTGTCCAAGCACTTGTCACAAGTGGATGCCATCTAACCTTCAAACATTTAGGAATTATTCCAAAGCAAACTTCCCACTAATGACTTATTCCATGGAAATATTTCCACCCCCTCCCCAAACCATGTGAACTCTGCTGCAAGTATGGAATTGTTTACAAAACCCCTATACCATCATGTAAACAGCTGCACTGAGGTAGCTGTACCCACAAGGAATAAGCAGAGAACTAGCTCAGATAACAAGCCTAAGTAGAGAACTAGGTCAAATAACAAGCCACCCTGATAGAATCCCAATATCAACAAGTTGTATAACAGAAAGAGGAAAGCCATGGCCAAAACTAAGAAGTTCAATACCCAACAAAGTGAGAAATCCCTCAAACTAAATAAGCAACTCAGAAAGCTTATCAAGCCCACCAAAGTCAAATTTGAGGCAGAAATATCCTCAAAGACAAAGGATAACCATAAGACCTTCATCAGCTTTGCCCACAACCTCAAAGATAACACAACAGCGTGCTGAACAAATTGTAAATGGAACCACCTAAAAGGAATCAGAGGATATAGCAAACCTGCTAGCTGATAAATGTAATCCCAATTTCACCCCTCCTTCCACTCAATACTTCTCAGGAGACACCCCCGACCATAACACTTCTGGCTATCACTAGCAAACAAGTCTTCAATGCACTCTCCAAGGCAAAGAATACTACCTCAATGAGCCCTGATAATATCCTGGAATACCTCTTGGATAGTATGCGCTATCAAACATAATAAACTCACTGTTCAACATTAGCCTCCTAACTGGTGTCATGCTTAGGGAATGGAGGACTGTAACAGTTAATCCTCAGCACAAGGTTTGGCCTTCTACTGACCTGGATAACTACAAACCATAAGTCTGACTAGTCTTGTATGTAAAGCCATGGAAATAATTACCATGAATATTTTAAATAAAGACACAAGGAATCTGTTTTCTTATTTACTTCTACAATGATTACAGATATTGAAATAAAATAGCACAAAGGCTGATAGACATTTGCTAAACAAACAGTACTGTCTCACATTGAGAACAGACTTAGCATGAGAAGTAAACTTCTCTACCCTTGAAACTCACATTCATTGAAACTATATGAAAACCCACATTAAAAGAAAATGTATCTGGCCAGTGGAGGATTACATTTACCTTTGGGCTGTTTTCAAACCATAGGCTCCTTGCACGCATTTATAGGGCCATGTACACATGTTCTTTGATTCACCTTCCTGATTTTTTAAATTATATTCCTTGTATAATACAGTAACATGAAACAATAGAAACACTGCAACAAAAACAAAATAATAAAAATGGAGCCAAAGACAATGTAGCTGCAAAATTCTTTACTGGTGCTTCTTGGTACCTTGGCTAGTACTTTCAAAGGTCTGATTTTATTATCTTGTATAATACAGCACCATATGTTAGAATGGTAGTTTAAATTTGTAGTTATGAACATTCTTCTATTAAGCAATGAAACAAAATATATGAACCAATAATGACAAAAATACCTATTTCAGAAAATTTCAACCATAAAAGGCCACTCAAACTTCTGTCATTACAATCCACCGATTTTATTCAATAAACCAGTGTCTACAGAAGTAAACATCATCCAAATAATTCTGCATTAAAGAGATCTGTAACTAATAAAGAGGTTGCTGCTGGCAAACAACTTTACATTTCAGTGTTTCATCTACAAATTCAGTGCCTGCTGCTATTGAAGAATTAATTGGCTATGTAACTTTAAAAAAATGCTAAGGTAGTAATATTGCAATAGGGAATGACTGACAAAGTGGCAAGTTCATAGTTACTAGCCATCTCATACAAAGGAGGAAAAACTCAGGAGTGCAGAACTCCTCCCCCTCCCCCTTAAAATGCGCTAAATACTCAGCAATCCAAATGGCACTGCAATGTCAGCACTCCATCTACATGGTATTATTATTATAGTATCTTCTTTCGGCTTTTCCCAGTTGTAAAATCCACAGCCTTCTGCACCAAGGCAATTATGCTACTAACACTGCTTTCAAATTCTACAACACAAACAGTGACTGCCATTTGAGAAACAAAAACATTAGTTGAACATTAAAAACAGACTCAACATGAGCAACAGTAAATTTATATTCCATTGAAACTTACAATTCTATGAAAATTAAATTAAACTCAGTCCCTTGAAAATGCACTGAAACTCGTAATTCTCTGAAAATGTGCTGAAACTCAAACTCACAATTCTGTTGGCAGTCTGGTAGTTCTTATTGAGGATTAAGGCTCTTGTCTACTGTAGCCAAGTTACAGGGTCAAGCCTGATCAAGTTAAATGACTAACCTGCCCTCCCCCTTAACTAGAGCATTACACACCATACCTCCATACCTCTCAACCTCTCAGCATAACAAATCTGAACAAAACCTAAAATAATGGGTGGACAAAGGCCCCAAAATAAGCATTAAATATTGTTGTTACAGACATAGAAAGTTGTTAGAATAACAACAGCATTTGCCTTAGCATGCATTTTCTAAAGGAAATGAAAACTCAAATGTATGACATTCAGTTATTTCATTCCTCAGTGATTTACAAGAAAACAACAAATATTGAGGAACAGGCCAAAAATATGAGGCAAAAATCAGGACAGTCTGCAAAAATTTGGATGGTTGAGAGGTACGCATATGTCTCAATCTTTTACTGCAAGAAATCTGGACAAAGCATGAAATAATGGAGATACAATGGCCCCAAAATAGGGATCATGCCTATCAACCACTTCAAGCAAGAATTCTGGACAAAGTTACTAGTAATTGGGGAACAAAGGCCCCAAAATAGGGAAACTTTTTAAATATTGCCCTTACAGACTTATAAAGTTGATATAATTAACAAGTTTTGCATTGGCATGCATTTTCTGAAGGATACAGAGTTTGCAACTCAAATGTTTGCCATTATTTTCTCATGTCAGTCCTCAATGGTTAGCCAGCAATTAACAGAATCACCAATTTTATAAGAAATGGAACAAAAACATGAGGCAAAAATCTGGGCATTCTGCGAAAATATGGACAGTTAAGAGGTATGAGATAGATTTTAAGTATTGTTCTTTTTAACTTAGAAAGTTGCTAGAATAACAGGATTTGTGCTAGAATGTATTTTCTGAAGGATATGAATATATATGTCACTATTTAGTGACTTTAGTCCTCCATGATTTGCCAGAAAACCACAAATGTTATGAAAAACAGACCAAAATTATAAGGCTAAGTATGGACAGTTGAAAGGTATGTTAAACACCCACAAACCCCTTCCTACCTTCTCACACATAGCAATAAACTCACCCTTTCCTTCAGACATCAACAAATGGCTAGTTTACATTCCATACACACACCTACTCTCTCCCATAGCATCACATACACACCTTCTCTTTACATACAGAAATGAACAGCTAGTTTAAATTACACACACACACACACACACACACACACACACACACACACACACACACACACACACACACACACACACACACACACACACACACACATACACACTCTTTCTCTCTTATACTAAAACAAATGCAACCACTAGTGTAAATTACATACGTACATACACACACACACACACACACACACACACACACACACACACACACACACACACACAATATACTTACTTACCTTTTTTAGCTATTTTAAATTGTGCACTACAATGTGAAATAGGTTTGCATCCACATTAGTGTGTGTGCGATGAGCACATGGCTTTCTTTAAAGGAGAAGATGCCACTTTAGATTTATCCCCTGGATCCTAGTACCTGCCTTGTACTACTCCCTCCACACAAGTACTGTACTGAAATAAATAATGTGAGTATGTCTCCTGATGTCCCTGGATGCAGTGAAAATTTGACAGCTTAAGACTTTACATAAAGGTACATGACAAACTTGAGTCTTGAAAAAACATTTCTCTACTATTCTAATTACTTCTGATATTTATCATAATTGAAAGTAGTATTATATTCATTCTGACAAAACTCTTCAAAAATATAATTACTTTTATGTATTTGTCTACATCAAATGTAGGGAAACACTAAACAACATTTAGTCAACTATAAAGCAGTAAGAGAAGAGTTGAATATGCAAGTAGAAATCTTTTATTTCCTTTTTTTAAAACAATTTTATTGATTTTAATACATTCAAAATTGTAAACAGTTACATAAAATCATAGTAAAAAACTGTAACCTGAAAATTTTAACATATATAAATTACATTATATAAATTACATGTTTGATATAAACCAAACTAACAGAAAGGAACCAACTAAAGTATTTACATAGACATCCATTAATATATTTACAATGTGTTATTGATATCTGATTATAATGCATATTGTCATTATGAAAGAAACAAACTAATGTAATTTGTTATAGAGATTCGTTCTTCTTCAACAAGTTTTGCAAATGAACCCACAATTGAAGATTGTATGTTTTTTTGGTTGTCCTTGAGTTTATAGTTTTTAATTGCAGTTGGCATACATTTAACAGATTTTTGAACTCAGAAAAGGAAGGAGGAAATTCTGAAATCCAATTTTTTGTTATGGTCTTTCTGGCTACTACCAGTGTTACCCATAATAGTGGATACTTTATTTTTCTGACACATTGTGGAACAGGAGTATTAAATATCACCAGAGATTTATTTAATCTGAAATTGTCTGAATAAAGTGCCTGTAGTAAATTATTTATTTTTCCCCAGAAAGTATTTAAAGTATGGCATTCGTAAAACATATGTGCCCAGCTTATGTTTATATTTGCTTTACATTTATTACAAATATTTTTTTTTTGTTTATTTTATCCATTCATTGAGGAGTGTAGAATGATCTGTTTATATATCTCCATGTTTATAATTTCCAATTCAAAGATAAAGTAGTTTTCCCTGCTGATTGTAATATGTTTGCTTTGCCTAAATCCGTAGGAAGATTATTATTGATAGATAAAAATAGTTCCAGAAGTTCTGTGGACAGCTGAAAGTTTCTTCCCTTATAGTTCTATAAATAAAAGAAAGTCTGCCAGAATATGTATGTTTATGAACTAAGATTGATTGAAAATGGTATAGTAGAATACTGGATTTGTGTTTAGTAATTGATGAGATCAATTCTAATTTATTAGCTAGAGTTAGTAAAAGTGTTTGTATATCTAGCCACATTGTATTGTCTATTTGATATTCCTGTTTTATGTATTCAACTGATTTGGTTTTATATCCTGATGTTAGTTGGAACCAAAACTTAAGATCATTATGCTTAAATATGGTAATTGTATTTATGTCTGAAGTTATAAAAGATTCTTGTGTGAAAGCTATGGGGAATAACAAAAAATAAGCATTCTTTGTATCTGGGGTGTTTATATATAACATTTTTAAAATGTGTTATAATATTATGAATGTAGCTAGTAGTATGATTGAGATTTATGTGTATAGTGAAATAATATTTTAGGATCCATAAAAAGGGGTTACTTATTATTTCTAATTTGTGTGTAGATGGTCTGGAAATTAGCTGTGTAGCTGATGAAACCCATAGCAGTTTCCACTTTGCTGAGTATGTCGTATCTAAAAGTTGAGTAATTGTTTTGATTACTGAGGAAATAATGTAAAGGTTTAGATCTGGGAATGCTATCCCACCATTGTTCCAACTGTTTTGATGTTGATTAATTGATATTCTTGTTTTTTCCCCGGACCAAAATAATTTTAATATTAAATTATTTAACTTATTAGTAAATGTTTTTGAAGGGAGTATTTGAAAGGATTGTATAATATATAATATTTTGGGTAGAATAATCTTTTTAATAATAGTTAATCTTTCTTCTGTAGTGAAAATTATTGTATTCCATTTTAAAAATAGATTTTGAATATTTTCAAAACACTTATTATAGTTTAATTGTACTATTGTTTTGATGTTTTCAGCTAGAATTATTCCTAAATAACTAATTTGATCTGTACTAGTTAACTGCTGAGAGTTATAGTTAGATTTGTTATTTGTATTTGAGTGTATGGGTAGAATTTTAGTTTTGTTGTCATTAAAACACAGCCAAGACATCTTTTGAAAAATCTTAATCAAATCAAATAGGGCTGATATTGAAGAATCATTTCCTTTTGTAGAGATGAGAACATCATCTGCAAATAATTGAATTTAGCCTATGGTTCCATTATCATTGTAAACAACAATGGAGATAGTGGGCAACCTTGCTCGGTACCTTTTATGATAGGAATTTTATTTGAAGTATATGCACCTAATTTGATATAAGCAAATGTACCATCATACAAGTGTTTTAGTAGATTAATAAAATTGTATGAAAAATTTAAACACTCTAATAATGTGAACAAGTAATCCCAATTAATTGAGTCAAAAGTGGCGTTTATGTCCAAACTAATTAAAGTTAGGTTCTTTTTTTTCTTTTGTGAGAAGTCAATAAGGGCTAATGTTCATTTTATATTATCATAAGTGTTTCTATTGATTACAAAACCTGTCTGATCCTCATCTATTATTTGGGGTAAAAACTTTTTAGTCTTTCAGTGAATATGTTCATAAACATCTTGTAGTCAGTATTTAATAAAAAAATAGGTATGTAAGAGGAAGAATATTTAGATTCCTTGTTGTGTTTTAAGATGGGTGAAATGAATGTATATTTCCACGAGGGACGTATTATGAAGTTGTTTTGAGCTATACTATATACTTTATGGAGGTAATGAAATAGCTGATTTGGGAATAACTTTGTATATTTCTGGTATGATACCATAATTTCCAGGTGCCTTATTTTGCTTGAGCTTATTGATTTGAGTTTGTATGTCGGCTAGGGTAATTTGTTTATCAATAAGTTCTATTTGTTGTTTATTAAATTTATTATGATGATTTTTATTAATAAAATGCTTAATGTTGTCTTTACTTTCTATATTATGTGTATCTTGATTAATTGTATGAAAGTGACTTCTAAATTCTTCTATTATATCTTGTATACTGTATACTTCTTTCTTTTTCTTCAAGGAATATATTTTTTTTAATATGATTATGTTTATTCATTCTTTTAGTTTTATTTTTGAGATTAGTTAAATGTTTAGGGTTTAGAGAATAAGCAAGGAATTTATATTTTTCTAATGTAATCATTGTCTTATGATGTAGTACGTTTCTATATTCTTCATTTAATTTGCTTATTTACTCTAATGTTTTTAGAAGAGAGATTGTCTCTGTTTTTGAGATGCAATAAATCAAGCTTGTTCTGTAATGTTTCTATATCTTTATCCCATGTTTTCCTTTTATTGTAATACCATTTGTTAATTTGTCCATATAGGTAAGCTTTTAGTGCATCCCAAACATATATGTCATGAGTATTAGATGCTGAATTTATATCTATAAAATTTTGTATTTCTTTTTTTAAAAATGATTGAAAATCTTTAAGTTGGATAAGATATGCAGGTATTCTTTTTATTTGTCCATTAGGGATGTTGTTGATATTTAATTCAAATATAATGGAATTATGATTGGAGATTGGACAAGAAATGATTTTGATGTTATTTAAGTCATTTATAATTTGTGTGGAGAATAGTATTCTATTGATTCTGGAATATGATTTGTGTCTATTGGAATAGAATGTGTATTTTAGAGAGTTATGATCAGTGAAGTCAAAAATATCTTTGAGCAGGTAGGAGTCTATAAATTGTATTCATTGTTTTGCTTGAGGGGTAATTTTTCTATTTGCTAAAGTGGTTGTATCTTTTAAATCTAGAATATCATTAAAGTCCCCTGCCATAATAATACTTCCCTCAGACTGAGATATTATTTGAGATAAAAGTTGTTTGATAGTATTAGTACTTATTCCCGGTAACCAGTAGTTATTTATTATTGTATATTTTTTTGTTTATTTCAATAATGGCTAAACATAGCAATCCTTTATTATATTGATATGTTTTAATTATTCTTGGTAAAGGGAGTGATTTATCCCATAAAATTGCAACCCTCCTTTTCTTTTTTGTATATACTGAGCTTGCGATGATTGTATATTTATTTGTGTTCAAGAACTTAATATTATCTCCTATTAAATGAGTTTCCTGTAAAAAAAAATAAGTTTGGTTTATGTAGGGCTAGATATTTAAACAAACTACCTCTTCTGATGGGGTTGTTTAGACCATTTATATTAATCAATATGCCTTTTAATATAGTCATGTTATATAGGTATGAGTGTGTGATTAATTAATAACATATCAGTACAATATGTGTAATTTGAGAATCTCTTTCCAACCATAAACTTGTTCATTCTGCAAGTACTATACATTGATTCATAGTGGGAAACACATATTTCATGAGCATTCTAACTTATAATTCTATTTGGCTAGATTAAAATGGATGTCAAAAGAACTGCAGTGGTGGTGCTGCGGTAGCGTCGCCTCACAGTAAGACATTGTCCTGTTTGATTCTCAGCTAGAGCATCTTCTGTGTGGAGACATGCGTGAATGGGCATACCTTCATTGGAGGTTGTGCATCAGGGCTGGCAACTCGGCACTTAAAAGTCTACTGCCAATCATTAGCGGACAGGAGTTCCGCTGTGGCGACCCCTAACCGGGAAAAGCTGAAAGACACAACAACAACAAAATGGATGTCAAAAGAAACTGTTTTTTAACAATGAACATATAATACAGATTATAAAAACACAATGTAACTCCCCGCCTGGAGTTATAAACTCCCTGTCTTAATGACATTTGCCACTGAGATCGAACCCTTAAGCTGTAGCAACAGAACACAGCTACCACCAGTAATATGTATTAAGTAATAGTGATTAGATATAAAACTAATGATTATTTTAACTTAAATCTATTAAAATTTAACTAGATATATTTCATCTGATATAATATGTTAATCACGAAAATGAAATACAATGTAAATTATTGTGTATGTATAAAACATAGAAAAAAGTATTAGCTAGTCTGTAATATAAAGTATCATAAGGATAGTATATAGATATCTATTTGACTAATTACTATTTAACCGCTTTTAACTTAGTATAATATGATAGTAATATATATCAATAGTTATTAAACTATTTCATATTAATAATTTTCTTCAAACAAGGATATATACAGTCAGAAACAGATTTCTTAGATCTATTATGTTAACAGAAGTATTGCAAGTTATCAAATATACATTCATTAATCACGTTTTGTTTCCTTTCTCATATATATATATATATATATATATATATATATATATATATATATATATATATACAATATAGAAGATGGATAGATATTTGTCTAAATCATTCAAATGAATCTCTCAAAATTCCTCTCAATGTAACATATACTGTCTTATATAGAAATGTAATATTCTACTAAAAACAATAAACAAGTGAAAATATAGCACTAAGCAGTCAAGAATTGCCCTGCCCCAGTGTTCTCACCATAGTAATCCAATAAAGAATACAGATTCACATTTCATCCTTTGAGAGAAGTGGACAAACTTGTCTTACAAATCTTGGAAAAATGTACTAATAAGTATATTACTGTCCACACATACTCAAGTTTTAAGTAACACAACAGTCAGTCCCACAAATCACTTTATGTTCATCTGTCCATGTATACCATAACACAAGCATCAAGAGGTCAGCTCTCATTAACTAATAGTAATTTTTTATGTAAGAAAAGTCTAGTATATCTAAAATAAACCTTTAAAATAGGATCTGGGTGACCAACATACTTTGCAGAAGGAATACTACACTTAGAGATTAAAGGACACTTATGTAACTGCATTTTCCAAAAACACAGATGCTTAACAGATGAATGGATCGATGAGTAGATGTAGACAAAAACCTCTAGGTATTGGTGCAGATAAGAAAAAAAAAAGATCTTAAAAAATAGAAAATATTTAGATTAGTGAATGTTATATATAAAATGTAGTATGCAATGAGGGACCTTTCTACCAGCATCTATTATCTCTGCTTTGATGATGTACAGTTGGCTTTGCTGGACAGCAGCATTTTATTGTATCTAGTAACAGCAAGAAAGCCCAAGTCTCACTGACCTTAATGGATGTTTTGGAATGTTGTCTAACCTTCCCTGCATTGATTTACAATTTACAATTCCTCTAAAGTCTGTGTAAAAGCATAAAGGCATTATAAACAGGTAGGGTTATTGTCTCAGAAATGTATGATTCACCAGAAAACAATAGGCATTCATAAGCTAAACATGGATTACCAAATCCACTGTTCTACTTTAATAAAGTTTTTTAAGTGTCAATATCAAACTTCAGTTGGCTGATCACACCTGAATGCAGCTTTACAGGAAAATCCTAATGAAGTACAGCCTAGCACTCAGCATTCCCCTTGGGCCTCTGTGTTAAATATTGTTTTACTCTCTGCTTCAGAATTTGTATCTGCTCTTTTCAGGCATCTGCACACAATGTACACAAATCCCTCCAATCAAAATATTCACATAGGCAAAGAAATCGCACAGCTGCTTTCAATGAATTGGCAAGCAATATCACAATTACTTAAAAATGGACCAATGTAGTATAAGCAGTTTTTAAGAGTCTGACAGAAAGAAAATGAAAAACACATTATCCAGTTATTGTTCTTCTTTACCTTGCTTCTCCTATACATCATGGGCTATGCCTCAGCAGAGCTCACTCCCCAGTGTCATGTATGTGAAAGTATTATTTCAGCTATTCTCACCATAATGGTATTATTTCCCATAGCTCTTACTTCTTTCCTCAGGAATTCTGGATATAGCTGAAAATAATGGGAAGTGGCAAATCAGGAGCAATGTATAGCTATTACTTATACTTCACTTAAACGTTAATAGAGCCACAGGTTTGCGTCATCACAGATTTGTTTGGCAATAAGTGCAAAACTGTACTGTCTAACATTATTGATTTGTTTTGTCTGTGATTTATGAGAAAAATCAGGGAGAGGGTAAAAAATTGTAAGAACATTTAGATACATTCTACAAAATCAGGTGCAGTCGAGAGGTATTGTTTCTGCATATATCTTAACTTCTCTGTATATCTCACAGCATCTTTGCTCATGAATTCTAGTCATAGCAAAAACAATGGGGGTAAAATCAGGGAAAATTTTTAAATATTACTCTAATTAAGTTACACAAGTTAATAAAGCACCATGTTTTGCATCAGCATACAGTTTCTAAGCTGTAAGAAGTATGAAACACTAATGCCCAGCTTCACAGACTTCTCTGAAATCCTCAGTGATATACTAATAAATCAACACCATTATAAGGGATGGGGAAACTGAGAAAAAGCTGGGATTCTGAAAGATATGAATGTAATCCACAAGCAAACATTTTTTGTGTAAGATAATGTGTTTCAGGCAGGGGGGAAAAACTGATAAAATAAACTAGAGCAGAAGTGGAAAAATTGTTCATTTATGTGCTTTTATATAATAGTACTTTTATAAATTTTAGGTAGAACACTATAAAATAAGAAAGTCAGTTCTGCAAAAGCAGTAACTCATATGCACACTTGCTCACACTCATCCACACTCACACAATCACACACTTTTGTAAACCCATAGACATTTGGCCTCAAACACATACAGACTGTGAAGTTAAAATTTGTCCCTTTTCTGTACAAAATATTGCATTAATCATTTTCTGCCATTTACATTGTAAACACACTTTGTGCTCATAGCATAAAAGTTGCAGGCTTATAAATTACTCATAAAACAGCAGCAGCTAATTATCTTATTACATTGCAGTTGATACGTTGCCCTCTCAAGAATCATATTATGTACGATGTCAAGGAATACACAAATCAGTCACTTCTTGGCTTCTGCTGAGCTTTCCACTTCCTGTATGCGCTTGTCCATTAGCGCTGACATCATCTGAGTGCTTCGCACATCCAAGAATGTGAGAAAATGTTAAGGAGAAGATTTCTTAGCTGGTAACAGGGTCCAGGAATGGCTGAAGCTCGCGGATGATTGTCACAATGTAATTATTGAGTGAAATAGTATAGCAATAACCCACGCCTGGGTGTGGGTAATGCTTGGTGTTCATGGCAGTTCTGATGTGTACGCGTGAGCTGTAAACAACATCAGGAACGAGCAAAGGTTAGCGAGGCGCTCGCAAGGTCTCCGTTGTAACTGTCTCGCTATGTTAAATGGGTTTAAATTTAAAAGGAGCACTTATTTTCGTAGTTCTCCGTTGTTTAAAGCTTGTTTATCTCATATTAACAAGTAGTTTGCAAGCAAAAAAAATAAGAAGAGGGAGATCGAAGATCTTATTGTTACTGTGTCGCTATGTAAAGAGAGTTTTAACATGGCGAGAGCTTAAAAAGCAACGGAGATTTCTTATATGTAATCCGCGGGAAAATCAGTGTAAAATGTTAATGAGCCTTTTTTTTTCTTCCTTTGCTCTTCTCTTTACAAGAAAAATAAGAGCATGATTCTCGAGAGCCCAAACCAAGCAGATTACAGTGTGCAAAGCATGTATGACCAGTTCCATAGAACAAGTTAACCAATGCATTTGAAATGATATTAAGAATAATCTACACACATCTGAACCATAGTCATAACATTTCTTTTTAAATCTTTAGACCCAAAAAAAAAAAAAAAACACATACAGATAGCACTTCCCAAACACATACAGATAGCACTTCCCAAATATGTGTTTGTCTATTAAAAGCCATAATAAATATTCTATCTTAGATTTATATCTGTAAAAGACACTATACATAGGGGATTAGTTAATTATACATAACATGTTTTGTCTTGATGTTATTAATGTATTAGAGGTGTCTTATAAAAGCTTTTATATGAATATTTAACTGTATTTTGGCTATACCAAGTTAAATCATATAGTAAGACCCATAATAATTAAGTTATTACTATATTTTGGGAAAATACCATACTATTATGATTTATACTGTAAGGGTAATAGTGATTGCTAATAGCAGATTAATAATAATGTTTATCTGTGAGAAAGAGAAGTTATATGCAGTAATATAATGATTAATATTAAAATTTTGATATAGATGTAAATCTTATATTTGCTTAACATAACAGATGGAAAGATGAGCTTACCTTGTAAATAGATTATAACTGTATAGATTTGCTAACAGTTTAATGTCCAAAACAACAAGACATTGTATTAGAAAAGAATGTCTTATGTTCATTTACTTTTCAGTGTCTTTTGTTTTTCATTAGTTTTCCATGTGGAATTAGAATCCAATATTTTAAGAGATGAATTAGCCCATTCCATTTCTTCTAATTTTTCCATTATTTTATGATTTTTAACAAAGGACAGTGCAGAATCCAGATCATCAAACATCTTGGGACCCTCTGGAAGGAAGACTTTTAACCTCGCAGGAAACAAAAGGTGAGTCTTCATTTGTATTTTCTTTAGTTCTTTAATCAATGGTAAAAATACTTTCCTCTTGGTAATGACCTGTGTAGAGTAGTCATTGTCAAAACGGATTATTGAATCAGTGTATTTTAGTGGAGACTTAGACCAAGCTGTCTTTAATACCAACTCTTTATCCGATGAAGACAAGGATTTAACAATAACTGATCTGGGTTGCTTTCTGTTAGTGCAGTTTACTGCAGTTAGTGCTCGATGTGCTCTTTCATTCCAAAAGACAAAGCTTCTGGTAAGTCAAGTGTTTTAGGTATCCAGGTGTTAAGGAAAGTATTGCCCTCAATATTTTCAGGAAGTCCAAAAATCCTTAGATTGTTTAGACGGGATCTATTTTGAAGATCATCCAACTTGCTTTGTAACATAGTATTTTGTTTAAGTAAAAAATCCAGTATTGTTTTCATTCTCCAGAATTCTGTCATCCATGTCATTTAAGGAATCCTCTATACTAGATATTTGGATTTTCTGTAGCTTCAAATCATCATGTAGCAGTTCCATTTGTTTAGTGGCTTTTTCTTTAAAGCTGTCTATTTTAGAGTCAATTTTGTCAATTTTTATAGTTAAGTCCTGAATGTTGGATATTAGAGTTTGTAAGTCTCTTTTCATACTGGAGTCCTGACTGCTTGTCTTAGAGTGACTCATATTGGAATTCTCTTCAGATGAATTGTGATTTTTCCAAGAAGATTTTTGACTGGAAAATTTGTCCACTTTCATTTTTTTTTTTTTTTATTTTATTTTCTTGTAAAAGAAGTTTAGATCTAAGATACTGTATAGGAAAAAAAATCCAAGTTTTCTTGTTTAAAGGACAAAAATCCAGTAAAGAAAATTAGCTTCAGTGGAGCTGCTGAATTCTGCTACTACACAGTACTTATGCTAGCCACGCCTCCAGAAATATTTTATTTCTGTCATGTGAGATGTCACATTTCAAGACCTTTTAAAAGGGCTCACAGTACTATTTATGCAACCCAATGTGCTTACTATGAAGGTTTGAAGGTAAAGACTTATGTATGGGTGTCTGGAGTGCATACAGGTTATAAGGAATTGTTAAGTCTTTTATTTTATAATACAGGTTTTGTACTGTCTTCGGCACTGTTTGGCATGTTGTTTCTTCTAATCTTATGGCTGGTTTTACTGGTAAGGAAAACAAATTTTGGCATAAGGTGCCAGCTGTTGACAAGTGAATTTTAGCATGTCTGGGCACAGAAATAAAGAAAGCAGTCTGCAATGGATGCTATTGCTGCCATGCTTGCATTGACCTATATAGCTAAATCTTAACTGTGTCTTCGGTTACTACCTCCAAAATGTGCCACATTAATCTGTACATTCTTGTAACTGTATTTAGTTGTTAATTAGTCAAACTCACCTAGAAGAAGTGTCACTTTTCAAGGTTGAGACAAGAATACTCTGTAAGTAAGTTGCTCAGAGACTAATCTGCATTTTGGCATTCGTTTGTAAGGCTGACATCAAAGTCTACACTTGCTGTTCAAATTTATAAAATAGTGGCCATCAGAATAAAAATAGCCACACAATTATGTAATAAAATATTAAACAATCAAACATTTGAATAAAAAAAAATGACCTAAAAAAATTCAAGTTACAAACTAACATAAAAAATAAAAATACACAAACTAATAAATAAATAAATAAATAAAATAAAAAATATATATTTTATGCAGGGAGGCAGGCCCCCCTAATTATATATACTGACTCTGAGATCACACAACATTGAGGAAAGAGCAAATTCCTAATCCCTGCTGTACTACAATCTTGCACACTTAGAAGCCAGTGATAAGAGAATTCAATGGGCCGGATTCATGATGGCTTGCACGGAGTCTACGAGTAGAGTAAGACCCCATGCAGCCATCGTGTCTGATGAGCGATCCACGAACAGCCTGTAGGAGCATGTAAGAGAGCTACGAACACGTCTCCTACAGGGAGAGGGCTGTGATATGCAAATTACCTCACTTGCAGCCGAAAGGCATGCAAATGAGGTAAATTTGCGATCTGCAAATAGCACAATGGAGCCTTGTCAGCTCCAAATAAAGGTTGCATATGGTTGAGGAAGCATGCCAATGGCCAAATATATGGCCATTGGAAAGTTTCCCTGATGCAAAATTAAAATAAAAATATTTTTTTTCTCCGATTTCCAATGTTTAAGCATAGCGCAGTGCCCGCCAAATGGGGTGCGCTATAAAAATCATAAAATAAGGCAATAAAAGCCACAAACATGGAATTTATGAAAATTGTCAAATTACAATGTAAGGGAATACAAGGCTGAAGACAACATGGCCACAGAGTAGGGGTTGCTAAGGGGAGAAGCCCAGTCTAAGACATGTAACCAAGCATTAGTAGGCAATCCTATGTAAATGAGTGTTAGGATAGTGAATCGCACTTTTACATAGCAAATGAGCACAGTCAGTGGAGTGTAGGAGTAGGATATGGGGAGGAACAGAGTAGGAGATAGGTGACATCACAAGGGGGGGTATGTATGAAAGTAGTGCAGCTCATTGGAGGACAGTGGCATCTGTTAAGTGTCAATTAGACATTATGGAAAGAGGTGTGTCAACAGGTAGGCCAGGGAAAGCCAAGAAATGGAAGGTGTATACTGTGGATAACACCAACGTTTTTGCTGAGTGGTATCTTGGCGTGTGCGCACCTGTAAACTTCAGTAAGACAGAGTGCACGTGTTTAAGCTGGAGTAAGCATGTATAAGGCTGTTGGAAGACCTAAACACTTGTTTGTGCTGGTGTGCGTGCGTTTTAGCCTAAATAAGCAAGTTTTAGCCCGTCTAAGCATGTATGCGTGTGTGTGAGCTCCTGTGAGCGTGTTTGCGCTTGTATGCGCGTCACTCCCCCCGAGGAAACAGAAAGGAAAAAGGAAGCACAACAAATAGCAGGAAGCTACCAGGTGATACTAGTAGAGCTAGCAGGTGAAAACAACCCGAATCAGGCAATAACACAGGCAGAACACTAGCCTAGCCCAGCCCAGCACTTAAAACTCTGCAAACAACAGTGCAGTTTGTTTCTCACAAGAGACACTGAAACACTGGAGTATGCTATTAGAAGTGAAAACTGAAAAAGCTTCACTCAGACAAAAAATGCTCGGGGCTGCCATTGCTGTTATAAGACGACATATGCAACATGCTGAGGGTGGTGACAATGCAAATGCTGCCGGACAACCCACAGTGAGGAGACAGAGAAGAGTGCACAGGCCCAGGGTCACCTACCAGGGGTTACATGAGCTGGTGATAGTGGAATGCTACAGAGTGGACAGAGACCTCCTGCAGCAAATTATTGAGCTGTGCAGGCCACGCCTCACACACAGAACCAACAGAGGGGAACCCATCCCAGTGGAAACCAAGGTATGTGTTGGCCTAAGAATACTAGCAACAGGTACCTTTCAGAGCCCAACTGGTGATATGATGGGGATATCACAGGCATCAGCATCCAGGGTACTGCACCAGTTCCTGGATGCCATGTCAGCACATGTTGATGATCATGTATATTTCCCCAATTCCTGTGAGGTATTGGCCAGCAATATGCGTCTCTTCCAGCAAATAGCAGAATACCCTGAGGTAGTGGGTGCAATAGACTGCACGCATATACACATCAAAGCACCAGCCGGTGAGCTGCCAGGTCGTGTGTGATGCCCAGGGCATAATAATAAATGTGTGTGCTGGCTGCCCTGGAAGCTACCATGATTCCCATATCTGGCATCTGACACAGCTGTACCAGACATTTGCCAATGGGGACATCCCACATGGTCACTTAGTGGGGGATACTGGCTATGCACTGGAGCCGTGGCTGATGACACCCATCAGAAACGCACACACACCTGAACAAGAACGAAATAATGAGGCACACGCACAAACACGAAATGTAATCAAGCGTCTGTTTGGGTTGCTCAAGTCACGGTTCCGGTCGCTGGACACAACTGGTGGAGCCTTGCAATACTTACCAACTACATGTACCCAAATTGTCATGGTATGTGCTATGCTACATAATATGATCCTGCGAAAACAGCTGCAACAGGACCAGCATAGGCCTGGGCCAAACAGCCCCCCACCACTGCCAAGGCCATCACAGGCAGAGTGTGACTCGGAGGAGGAACAACCTGAGCCTGCCCCAGTAGGCAGAAGGGGGCGTGCCCAGTATGCCTTGGCTTTGACAAAGAGGCAACGCATAACACATACACTGGCTCAGTAGGAACCCTGGAAATGATACCACTCTCTGAATCGCACATATAGTAAAAGGGATGCCTAACTTGACACCACCTGTTTCCAAACATGTATAGGGAGTGCAGTATGTGCATCCGACATAGGCAGCCTTGCAGCACCACCTGAGGCATGATTGCCATGTGTTAAGCAATGTAAGATAGTGCTAAACAGCATGTAACACCATGTTGTATATGCAAACTTGATGACCTTCAGTAGCATCCTACCCTCACCAAACATGAGGCCACAATATGAAGACAAGATGATCAATTACAACAATTGGCTTAAGTATTGGTGTCAGTGAAAGGAGATTCAATGCCTATCAGCCTGGGATGAGATGCTCAACAACACATGATGCTTTGCTAGGGATGGATTTCACCTATCACCTGTGGCCTATTGGATATTGCCAAAGGCTCTTGTCACCCCTATAGTGCCTTTTCTATGTAAGGCTCAAAAGACAAACCCACCTCCATAGGTATCACAAGGGATAAGAAAGTATAAGTAATGCTACTCAATGCCAGAAGTCTAAACTGCAAGATGCACGTACTCCAAACACTCCTCAGCATGGAGAATGTTGATATCTCTGCAGTAACAAAAACCTGGTTCAAGGCTCCCAAGAGCACCCTAGCATTCACAGGTACACCTCATACCCTGCTTTACAGCTGAAAAACATGGAACAAACTAAAAAAGGAGGGTGAGTATCAATATTTGTCAAAGATACCCACACCCCCAGGTTGGTGGCACAGCATGAGACTACCCATGTGTAACCAACAGTGCGTAAAACCGCCTTCCAGTTCATAGCCTGCTACAAACCACCCTCCCAAACCCAGGAACCACACTTGGCCGACTGGAGAACACATGAAAATATGAAGATCTCCCCAAACACCATTATATTGGGTGGCTTCAACTACCCAAACATACACTGGGAGCATTACCCTAGCTCCAACACCCTAGGCCAAAGGTTCCCAGAATTTATAAACCAAAATACTATGGAACAACTTGCTACCACTCCCACAAGAGGGAAAAACATACTGGACCTGATCATCACCAACATGGGGACTCTATGCCCAAGACCAGAAGTGTATCCCTCACTGGTACAATCACACCAGATAGTAATCTCACTGGATATTCACATCCCCACCCCAGCCCATGGCCAGAAAACCACAGTGAAAAATGTTCACTAAAGCATATGTCACACACCTCAAAACTGAGGTGGAATCCTTCACAGCCCCTGTGTCTGTGGAAAATACGGCCCAGACCTCATAACCCTTTATAAACGCATTCTATGAACACCATCAGGAATGCATGGATCATGCAATCCCAAATAAAACCAAGACCCAATCCTCCAAAGGCAGGCATCCTGTTTGGTAGACCCCAGCCATAAACAAACCATACAATACAAGGAGGAAGCTACTATATGATAGATCCAAATCACAAAAAGAGAAGCCATCTCTGACCAGTATTATTGAAAAACAACATCCACACATAAAATTGTCTAAGGCCATCTGTGAGATAAAAATTGTACAGGACACCAAGGATAATCACAAGGCATTCTTTACTTATTGCAGGGACCTGTGTGGGAATCCCCAGATATGTTCAGAATTAGTCCAAAATGACAAACAATACAACAAACCCACGGACATTGCCAACATCCAAGCTGACAGGTTCAGTGCAAACTTGTCCCTCCCTCCCCACCAAAAGGGCAAATATCTATCCCAGCAGAGTGCTGGCCCCCTGACATTGCAGATGCTCAGGTAACAGCCAGCCTCTCCAAAGCAAAACACACAACATCAATGGGACCAGACGGTGTCCTGGACTGTGTCCAACATGAACCCCATGAAGAATTGAACACACACACATAAAACCACTGTTCAATGTCAGCCTTAACACACGATATGTACCCAAAGAGCATTGTACAGCAACAGTGGACCCTCTCCACAAATGTGGTGCCTCAACGGATACTGCAAACAATTGCCCCAGAAGCCTGACTAGGCTGGTCTGCAAAGCTATGGAAAGGATCATCATGGACCTCAGAAATAAACAAATTGGGGACACACAGACACTGGATCCTACCCATGTTGGCTTTGTTAAGGGAAGATCCTGCCTCTTAAACCTGGTTGAGTCATTTGAAACAGTCACCAAGGCCATTGATGAGGGGATGGTGGTCCACACAGCCTACCTGGACCTTGCAAAAGCCTTCCATACAGTACCCCACTTGGTCATCATAGATAAGATCACCAGCTTCAATAGAAACCCCTATGTAACTAGATGGGTTGTAAACTGGCTCAAGGACAGAACCCACATGGTCTGAAATGCTGGAGCCATGTCAGACCACAAACCAGCTACAAGTGGCATCCCACAAGGCTCAGTCCTGGGACCTCCCTTCTTTGGTATATATTTCTCAGAGGTACAGGCCAACACAGAAGAACTGTTGGTGAACAAGTTTGTAGATGACTTGCAAACTGGGCGCCATAATCGACCCTCCAGCTGACACAAGCATCCTACAAAAGGGCCTCATAGAAACAGACAACTGGTGCCAGAGCCATGTCCTCAAGCTAAACACAAAACAGTGTATAGTCCACCCCTTTGTCAAAAACTAAGTACCCACAAATTACTATATATGTGGTAACCCATTAAGTATGGAAGAAGTGATAAGGGACCTGGGGACCCAAGTCGATAGCAATCTCACATTTGACAACCATGTGGCCAAACATTTCATATAGCCCACCTAATCATGAAGGTAATCACATCTACATCAGTGGAGGTCATTGTGCCTCTTAACTCATCCCTCATCAGGCCCATAATTGAGTACAATGCCCCTTGTGGGATGTACCTTTTCAGACACCTGCAGCAGCTGGAAAGACCACCAAAGTACCTCACCAGGAGGATCAAAGGGCTCAAACACATGCCATTCACTGCCCGGTTAAAGAAACTGCAGCTCTACTCAGTGGCATACTGCCTGCCCAGAGGCGATCTGTGCCAGATGTATAAAGCCATGTCCAACCTAGAATCAATGGACATAATGCACCTTGGAAAATCAGAATCCCATCAAGCTACGTGCTCAAGAGACCTGAACCTCAGGACTGAAATAAATAGGACATGCTGGAGTGACAGATCCATAACCCAGAGGCTCCCCCCACTCTTGAGTAAACTCCCACTCCAGGTTGGCCAGAGTCCCTCATTGACTCTCTTCAAGAGGAATCCTGATGAGTGGATGGAGATTGTAGGTTTACCCTGGGTATCACTTCTATGTCACTGTTAGCCAGAGGCACAGTATACTAACCATGAAAAATGTAATGGCAAACTCCACTTACAATGTGTGTTGAAAGCCAAACATACTCTGGCTAAGATTATAAATGCTCTAGGGCAGATAGCCTAGTATGAACCTATGAATAGAATCACACACACCAAGTAGTACAACTGTGGTCACTGTGGAGTAATGTTTGCCAATGTCCACTCAAGTTGGTGAATACACAGCAATGTTGGACAAGCCTGGTTTAAGTAGGCCATAGCTGAACAAAATGCAACATGCTCATAGTTGCCCAACTGGCCCTTAACTAGTCTGGTCTGCTCAGTATGAGCATTTACAGCAGTGATGGGACTCAAACCCATGATACTGTGCACCATAGTGAAAGTACTGAACCACTACACCATGACAGTATTGCAGTGTTCAACCAGTATGAAAGAATGTTGCCAAGCCTTTGCAAGCTATCCCATGGAAACCCTGCAAGCACAGCATAATCACTATTGAGTTATGACACAAAGGAGTCTGGCAGTAAGAACACAACATGACTTCCAACACACACAGTATTAATGTCAATATTGGTCATGTTCACACACAACCACAAATGTAGTGGACTTCAGATCACAACATATGGAAAGGTCACACTGGGCATGCTCACACACTTGGATAAATGAGACACATGTCAGGCAACAAACCATGGAAAGCCTGAACTGGGCATGCTCACACACTTAGGCCATGTCTAAGTATAGCAGTCAGTCACACATATCTGGCAGTTGTATGTGTTAAGCCAGGAACCTCCCACGATCCAGCAATCCACCCTGTGCACACAGTTAAATGACAACAGACACATATATTAATATACCGGAACCCTGTCATGATCAAACATGTTACGCAGATACACAAGATGTTCACAGAAACTGTGAAAGCTATGGCAATAAAGACCTGCAAACAGTAGCAGCAACAAATATTGTGCATCCCAAACATAAACATAGGTGCAGAGGTGAATACTAGGCTGTCTGCCCTAGGGAATTCATAAGCCTAGGCAGAGTGTATTTGGCATCTGCCTCCCCAGTAGAGTAGCCTACTGTGCCTCTGTAAAGTAGGTCACAGAAGGCACCCTTTAAGGCTACTTTGCTGTGCCTCTGTCAAGCAGGGACACAGTGGAGATCCCAGGGGTGAATTTTCAATTTCCCATCCATGCGGCTGTATTTTGCTGGAAGAGGGTTGGTGAGGGGCTATGTCTAACTTTAATTTGGATTCAATTCCAGAGTGAGGGGAGCCTGTGAGTAATGAATCTGTCCCTGCAGCATGTCCTATTTATGTTTGTGCTGAGGTTTATGTCCCTGGAGTGTGTAGCTGTAAGGGTCTTGGATGTTATGAGGTGGAGCATGTCCATTACTTTTGGGTTTGAAATGGCTGTGTACGTCAGGCATAGATTACCTCTGAGTAGGCATTATGCAACTGAGTAGAGCTGGAGATCCTTTAGCTGAGCTGCATAGGACATCTGTGTGTAGCCCATGATTCTCTTGGGGAGGTACTGTTGTGTTCACTGTAGTTGCCGCAGGTGTTGGGTAAGGTACACCCCAAAAGGGGCATTGTAGTCAAACATGATCCTGATGAGTGAGTAGTAGAGGGCCACAATGACCTCACATGATCTACATGCAAACACCCATGTGAGAAGGAGGGCTATACAAAGTTCTTAGCAATGACTCTCTGTCAATGTGATTAGCAAAGGAGAGGTTATGATCTATCTGGGTCTGTGGGATATTGCTCTGTTATGTAGTAGCTTCCTCCTTCTGTTGTACAGCTTATATATGGCTGGGGTCAACCAGACAGGTCTCCTGTTTTGGAGGAGTCATGGTTTTATGTGGGATAGTATGATCAATGCATACCTGCAGCTGCTCATACAATGTGTTTGTAAAGAATTCTGCAGATTGGTCTGTATTAACCTCCAACACGGGGCCTCTGAAGTATTCCACCCTAGTCTTCACAAGTGCAGTCTGCTTTTGAGAAATTCTTTACAGTGATTTCCTTGGCTGGGTGTGGGGACGGGATATGGATGTCCAGGGAAAGTTGTTCATGGTCTGATCTTAACAATGACAGTTCTACCTCTGGTGTGGAACATAGAGTCCCCGTGTTGGTGATGATCAGGTCCAATATGTATTCCCCCTAGTGGGTGTTGTGACTGGTTGTGCCATAGCACATGGATTCACAAAATGTAATGGCTGTATGGTGATGTTGAGGGCTTGAGTAGTATCCCAGTCAATATTTGTGTACCTGAAGTAAACCACTATAATGGTGTGTGTGAAGACCTTCATATCCGACACTGTTCCCAGGAAAGCCAAGTGTGGTTACTGGGTATGGGTGGGTGGTCTGAACTACACACCAAACCAAAAGGCAGTTTTGCACAATGGTAGGTGTATATGTATGGCCTGTCATGCTTAGTGCAGTGGGACCAACCCAGAGGTGTGTGTATCTGTGATGTATATGGATACACCACCTACTTGTATTCTGTGTCACAAGTCCTGTGGTCACGTAGCATGGTATAGAACATAACCTGGCAGTGCCAGTGTGCATATGTGACCCTGAACTAGGTTTCTGTGAATGCACAGATATTGTTATCCCCCATACTGAGGGATAGTTAAAGATGTACATTCTTCTTTGGAAAGACTGATGATGTCAGCACCCTAGAAATACAGCAGGAGAAGGGAAATCATCCAGTAATGTGAATAGCGTGCTGCACTAATGCATCTGTCTCAAGTATCATAACATAGTTAAGTAGGGGTTTGAATCCTGCAAATGCTGTGTGTGTGTGGGGCAGGGGTGTGTGTATGTCTGCAATTCTTTGTGAAAGGAATGGCCATTTTGAAGACTGGGATAACACACTAAAAGATGTACATTCTTCTTTGGCAACACTGATGATATCAGCACCCTATAAATACAGCAAGAGAAGGAAAATCATGCAGTAATGCGAATAGCGTGCTGTGCTAATGCATCTCTTTCAAGTGCCATAACCTAGTTAGGTAGGGGTTTGAATCCTACAAATGTCATGTGTTGTGTTTGCCACATAGTTTGTGAATGTGTTGTGCTTTTATTATTGTATGACATATTATTATAATAGTAATTGCCATGCACACATCAGGTATGTGTTTGCCACATACATATATGTACCTGTGACCTTTAATAGTTCCTATGTGTGAAGCCTGCCCCATATGAATACAGTTGTTACCTTTGCCGCCATGTGCTGCAGCTTACCAGACCTTAGGCCATACATGTATGTTGGTGACAATGCAAGCTACTGCAGTGATCTGTGTCCTAGGCCAACTATGTGACACACACCCATGAAAGCTTTGATAGATTAATGTGGGTGACGGTTCATGTCTGCATTATATGTCAGACATGTTAAAACACAGCAAAGTCTGTGAGTGATGGCCATCCAGTACAGGTGTATGGCAACTGTTGCCGATATGCATACAGACACCTTCTTGCTTAGGTGATACACAGAGGGACTGCAGAATACCTTTGGAAATGTGAATATCACAGGATAGACAAGATAACACCTGTCCACATGTACACATCATTACCAGTTCTACATGATGGGTGCTACCACCTACATGGTACTGTTGGAATACTATGTTAACTACATGCTGATGACAATGCCACAGTAGCGTTACAGCAATATACCATGGCTTGGACAACAGGTATCTGTCCGTATGATACCTTTGTGGTGGTTAGGTGTGTCATGTGTAGAAAGCATTGTAGGCCACTGTATGTATTTGCAGTCATGGATGGACATATCCATAGTGTGTTAGCATGTACATGAGATTGCTATTTGCCTAAGGGTATTGTTCCCAGGGATGTGTGGGGCTCAGTAACAATCGCTACTGGTATAGTGTAGTACTGCAGGGATATCACTGACACCAGGTTCCTACATCTGTGTATCAGTTGAGGAGACACCATGTAATGACCACTGAATGTCAGGCTATGTAAGCTGTGTATACTACCAGAATGCAGACCATTGATATGTGGAAAACCTATCACCCACAGCATACTGTCAAACCATGTCATGTTCCATGCTGACCATGTTCACAAATGTATACCTGCAAATCGGTGATGCAAACATCACACATGTACTGTCCACACCCCAACACATTCAGGCACAGGTACACACAACAACCATTTGGCACATGTGCAGACAGTACACTTTGGGAATTAACACTGGTATATACAAAACTGCAATGACAAACATAGTTAATGTATCATGCATGCTCGAATATACCCACAACAATATCATTACACCATACTGTTAACAACATGATAATATTACTACAGTGCTATGTAGTCACCCTGTGCATCAGTGCCATGCTATCCTGTTCCAGCATCAATGTTACAGATAGCAAGAGGTGGCACAGTTTCATCATATGCACAGGGTGTGTACTTGGTTTGCCAGAGTCTGCCATTGACACATCCAGTCGACATGTATGTGTATGTGTGTTAGTGAGGGACAACAGTACAAGATGGGGCAACGTTGCTGCGATGTGTGTGTGTATGTGTTAGCCCTAGCTGTTAGCATTATGTGTTTGTATGCATGCACACAGTTCCACCATGTGGTTGCCATATACGGGTGTTTGTGGACAGCCACAGACTGTACCTGCCAGGTCATACAGGTCACTGTTTCTGGCCACGGACATGGTACCTGTGCCTGGCAGGGATGCTACGGACAGTATCAGGTATTAAGCCAGCCTGGGTACTGTCATCAGAAGCAGTGGGTTGTTGACTGGACACATGTCCCTGCTGGGACTGTCCAGAGCCACATGCATGTGGTCTTCTATGATGGTCTAATGACAGCACTGACTCAGCATTGCTGGGGCTGGTACTGGCACTATGGCAGCGGCTGCGGGTTTTTTGTCATCCGCAATGACTAGCAGCTGATAATGTTGCTGGCAGACGTCCACGTCGACGCCTCAACCGTCCTGCACTGTCCTGGCTCCTGGACATGTAGTTGTGAAACAGATCTAATGTGTCCCCCCAATGTTTATCAATGACCTCGCTGATGTTACGGATGGCAGATGCAACGTCACGCATAATGTCATTCATAGCGGTGCAATGTGCTCTAAGCTCCCTCAGACCCTGTCTGGTGTACCGTTCCATACGTGCCTGTGCCTGCATTACAGCCCGGAACATAGCTGAGGTTGATAGACCTCTGTGGGCACGTCTGACAGGGGCAATACAACCACGGATGCTCCCACGAGAACCCCTGGACATCTGCCTGTGTGGTACCATGTCAGGAATCTGGCCATGGCTGCTGTGAGGGGATGCATGTGCCAATGATACCACACTACCCTGGTCAATGCCCACTGTATGCTGTCCCTCAACTAAGGGCATTGGTGACAATGGATGTAGCGGCAGGATGACTGTGCACATTGATGGGGTTGACTGATGTGTACTGTCAATTGGATGACCAAAGACAGACCCTGTCACACCTTTCTGTGCCATTACACATGTATCATCATTAGCACTATCCCCAGCAGTGGCTTTAGGTTCCCTGCTACACCCCACCAGAGTAACATCAGAACCTGTGAGAGGAAGATAGGAAACACAGTTTACAAATGTGTACATGATATTAATACACAGGCACACATGCACACATGCACACAGGCGCACATGCACAAATGCACACAGGCGCAGATGCACACATGCACATGCACACATGCATGCATACACATGCACATGCACACATGCACATGCACACATGCGCACATGCACACATGCACACATGCACACATGCACACATGCACACATGCACACATGCACACATGCACACATGCACACAGGTGCACATGCACACATGCACACATGCACACATGCACACATGCACACATGCACACATGCACACATGCACACAGGTGCACACGCACACATGCACACAGGCACACATGCACACATGCACACAGCCACACAGTACAGCAGATACAAACACAGACACACCTGCAATCCAACACATACACAATACTGTTTTAGGGTGGGTGACAGTTTCACAAGGAAAAACATCACTGCACACGTGTCAGCATGCAGGTTATGTGTTGCACAGGAACATGCAGTGCAAGTGTAGACAGCCCTTGTTAATAACAGTATACATGTACTTGATGCTTGTGTGTAGTTGTTCAGTGATTGTCTCCACCCTGGGACACAATGTGTACAAGGACATAACAATGTTGTGCAAGTGTTACAAGCTGTGGGTGCATAGATTTGCACACACACACACACACACACACACACACACACACACACACACACACACACACACACACACACACACACACACAAAACACATGACGGTGCTACGCAATAACAGCTATGTGTACTTTTGTGGTCAGTGGAACTGGATGTGGTGTAGTAAAGTGAGCCATGATCAACATGCTTCTTGTGGTCAGTCAACAATAATAATTTGTGCCAGACAGGCAGATAGCATGCTGTACCTGAAGTGCAGTAACATGACTACATCCACAATTACATAGCCACTTGTTACATGGGTGTGTAAGGTGGCCAATAGTGAGCATTGCCTAACATGAATGTATTATTTGTTCCAGACTGTTGCACAAAGACATGATAGGCCTCTACCCCTCAGGTATATTATGTGTTCTGCATAGATAAGTGGGATGCTGAAGGCTGGCCATACAGCAGATGTCATAATTGGACATGTGTAGCAGGCTAAGGTGTAGTGTGTATGCCAAACATGTGTGTGTTGTGTACATGTGTATCTGGTATGCCTATACAATGTCCAGTACTGTGTTGCCACACATGTGTGTCATGCTCTGTGTATTGCATGTGAGTGAGGCAGCTACTGAGAATAATGGGATATGCATAGTCTCACAGCAAACATGCACAGCATGCATTATGTGTAGGTGTGTTACATGTGCACACACTACACCTCCATATGACATGCACATGTCATTAGCAATAGTATTGTTATTACACACTCACCAGCATGCTGCCTTGCTGTCACTCCAGAGGGACCTGCAAACATATGAGAGTGATTGCCAGTGGCCACAACTGTGCCTTTGATACTGTGAGTATGATAAAGTACAGTAGTACAACAGGTGGCTTTCACAGGTGTACAGATTATGCTCAGAATATCAATCTTGCAGTAGAATGGGCAGGTTAACAGCTACACAAACAGTACACATCTCACACACGCATAAACTACCAGTACAGAGAACAGTCAACTACAGATATGGCATGTTACCTGCACACTCCATTTCAACATGCTGGGTGGCTCCTGCCTCCATGATGACACATGTTTGTGGATGTTCTTGTTGTTGGCCTGGAGCCACAACACTTAGGAGGTGCTCCTCCACACTGGTGAGGGGGGGTGGATAGGTACCGCACCACCTGTGGCAAGCTGTTGTCTGTGGATATCAGACGCATGCTGCCGGACATGTCTAATTAAATCACTGCAGTGATGGCGTACCTGCTCATATGTCCGGTTATGCATGCCTATGTCATTTACCCGACGGACAAGTTCTTGCCACAGTGCAGCCCTCTCATGCTGGTTCTGGCTGGTCCTGGAAAACAGCACACAGTAATTCTGCACCAGGCTCTGTTGGATCTCCTGATCCTCTGCTGCTGTATAAGGTGGGTTTCTCTGATACACCATCACCCTGGAAGGAAGGAAAATAAAGATATGTGGGCAAGTCATGTGGCACACTTAATATTCAAATGTACTGATATCACTTCACTGCAATATAAAGCATCTGTCTCTCTATCAGGGGATACACATGTTCGATACCACATATCAGTGCTCAGCCCACAACTGTCTGACAGTGCCTGCCACACTCCATACAACAAACTAGTATACACCAGCACTCGGCACACTGTTTGGGATGCAATGCACAACCTCACACTGGGGTATGTATCAAGCTAATGGATGAAGAATATTGTCATCCCATGCAATGAA